>NC_038254.2:39112845-39237236 GCF_000004515.6 Glycine max | reverse complement strand
TTTTTAATGGCAGATATGCCATGTTGCTCTTCCAACTAGCTACATCAATTCTCTATCACAAGACGGGTTACTGATTCTAGCACGTGTTTGGGTTGCATTAGTGCTGCGGAGGAAACCAAAATGCTCGTGATGTTTGGAGAAATATGAAGCCGAATATAACTCCCCTGGTTGCATGAACAAGTCATGAAATATGGCTTGATCTTTATGCAACCCCGTTGGCTCTTTTTGCATTAAACATTGATGGTAGCGTGATACGCAAGGAGCATTGTGCTGGGTTCGACGGGATCATTCGTGATCATGAAAGGAAGTTTTATTGCTGGCTTCAATGGTAGTTGTGGTGCTACAGATATCTTGCATGCTGAAATCCTGGCTCTTTATCATGGGATTCACAGTTGTAATTGGAATAATTTAGAGATACCAGAGGGTGATTTGTTTTTTTTTTTTAAATAGCTGGTGCCACCTCTTAATCTCCCCAACATGGTCAATCATGATTATCCTCATGACCTTTTTTTTTACCATTAAGATAAAAAAACTAATTAACAAATTAATATTTTTCGATAGAAAAAAGAAATCATGGCCAGATCGTGAAATTTCAGTATCCAACACACGTTGCGAGAGGAAAATATGTGTGCAGAGATCTTTTGACTAAGCTTGGTACTTCTACTGAAGCTGAGTTTCTACCCTCCTCCTGTCCTGACATAGAATCTCTAGTGCAGCTGAAGGATGCTATAGGGTTCTTGATCCTTCAGATTCAGTCTTTGTTTCTTGTTTGTTCTTTTTCTTGGATTTATCTCTCATTAAAAAAATATCAATGAAAAATATGATGGATTAACTGGTTTTCCTTTTTCTGGTATCGGAGAAAAGATAATGATTTTCATTGGTCTCATTATTCAGTATTTGGATTTGTACATTTTTTATTGGTTATTATCTATTCATTCATTATATTAGTAAATTTTAGTTTTTTTTAAATAACAATATTTGATGCAAAAATAAAATAAAATGATTAGAACTAAAGGTATTAATTAATAATTATTATTTCATTTATCATTTATAATTATTTGTAGTGTACATGTATTATAATGTTTTAATATTTATTAATATGTAATTTTCGCTAATACCATATACAATACACGTCTTCTATAATAATAAAAAATTGTATAGAAGATTTCATTACATTCATGAATTATATGTAAAAAAGATGGTATGACAATTAATCAATTAAAATTGTTAATTATATAAAACATAATAGTACAATATATTTTTTATATAATTGTTGAAATTTTTAATATACAATTATCATTATTCTTCAAATAATAGTATTTGAAACTGTGCAGTTAATTAAAAAAAAAAAAACACAATGAGTGGGGTTTGGAAATTAAATTTAAAATATAAACTAAAAGGTGGAGGGTATTGTATTAGAGACTTGTTCATTGTCTTATAATTTCTCTGTCTCAAAGCTGCTGCGCTTTGGTTGGCACATGGCAAGGGGAGTTGATAAATAGATTATGCCTAAGGTTGATGCTCAAGTGCCAGACTGGGTGCAACAACATACGTGGATTCATGGGATTCAAATTCCCATCACGCTGTGGGTTATTTGGAGGGCTAGGAATAAAAGCATTTTGAGGAGGAGATGGGGACAACTACTCAGTGACATGCGCAAGTGTAGTCTCTTGTGCATTATACTAAAAGTTGTGTGTTGGGGAACATGTTAATTTGCATGAGCAAAGCAGATGGATTTGCTGGGTGAGACCTCCTTTAAGGGCGGTGACATTGAAGGTAAATGGTAGCATGATGGGTAGCCCTCCTAGGGCAGGGTTTGGAGGACTTTGTAGGGTTCACCATGGAAGCTTTCTTGTGGGCTTATATGGTCATGTTGGAGGGCAAGAGATCTTATATGCTGAGATTTAAGCATTGTTGTGCTTGCACAGGTTTAAATTACAGTTTGCAACCACAATGCAATGCAATGATTTTTCGACTCACCACAATACGATCGCAACTGCAATTTAAAACCATGGTTGCGTTGTTTGAATATTTACTGGGACTCACCATAATACAACCGCAACCGCAACCACAATTTTTCGACTCACCCTCATTCATTTGAGTAATAATATGCCTTTGTGTTATAACATGCATAGCAATGAGATTGGGCTTATCAAGAAGTTGATGCCTTTGTGTGCGGTGCAGCACACTCTAGCTCCATGAGGGAAATCAGTGCGCAGACGTGTTAGCAAAACTGGGAGCTAATTCTTTGAGTCCTCTTGATGCTTTGCATGATCCCCCAGTTGCAGGCAGATGCACTGAGGGTTGTCTTCCCAAGGCTGTAATTCACTTTTAGTTTGTGCTTCCCCCTTTAACAATTAGAATTCCTATCTATGTGTTTGCATGATTGATTTTTTTTTTCTTTTCTGGAATCTGCTTTTGAGTGGATATGTCCGGTTTCAGGTATTTTTGAAAGAATACTATATCAAAGTACATATAGCATGAGTGAAATGTTGTCAAAATGTTAAACAACTAAGAAGCAAAGTGATTTAGACCTCAAATTTGCAAACGAAAGATTCGAAAGAATTGTAAGTTTTGAAGAGGCCATATGCAGCATTACCAGCAGTAATTGTTATCAGGTTTTGTTTATTTGATTTTGGTAATAAAGATAGCTACCAGGATAGGCAGGATTTTATTACAAAATATTTATCTTTTGAAGTTTTATTTATTTTTATATAAATAATTTAATTATATAAAATAATTACGCATCCACTTTCTTGTTTATTATTATTATAATAATTTTAAAACGAAACTTTTTCCTTATAGTCAGTCTCTTCTCACCTAACTAAAGATTTATTGAAGTTTTTTTTATCTATTTGTTAATAGTTTTTTTTTTTTTACTTCACTGTCATAATAGTTTAAAAACCTTTTAAAGTTTTATTTTACTGAAAAATTTCTTATTGTAAAACTTTTACTTAATTATTCATTCATTGATCATTGTTATATATTTTACTTTTATGTAATTTAGTAAAAAAAATGCGAAATTTCCTCACAGTTACCCCATTATTTCCCATTTACTCTATTAATTCCATTTTCAAACTATTTTTACGTAGTAATTATAAAATATAGCATATTCTTAAATTATTATATACTCCAATAATAGTTTTTAATAATTATAAAAAATTATTTGTAGTTATTAAAATGGACTATGATTGGGAGAAACATATCTAATTTTTCTTTTTTCTTTTTCTTAAATATATGTCATAAAATTTTAAAATATGTCGAAGAATCTGATGATAAAAACTGTGAGAAACATATCTAATCTTTCTTCTCTTTCTTAACCCAAATGGACAAAAAATGTTATGTGTATTTAAATCAGGATTTATTGCACTAAATTTGTTAAGAAATTGTTTTTAGCTCCTGCATCTTTCGCCTGATTTATTTCCAATTTTATTACAGCAATTATTAAAAGATTAAAAACATTTGTCTCTGAAATAAAATATATTCATTTATCGAAGGGTTAAACCCTAGAAACATTGGGACATATATATATATGCACTGTTCACGAAGGTCCATGTCTTGATAGGTACAGAATTTGGATTCAGAGTGTTTAGGCGCTTCGCTGAAAGCCACAGAAACATGCGACCAGAGAAGAAACCATGGTCGTCACTCCTCTGTAACGAAATCATTGAGGAAATCTTGTCTCATCTTCCCATGAAACCTTTGATCTGATTCAAGTGTGTGCGCAAGGAATGGAACTCCTTGATGTCAGAACCCTATTTCATCAAATTGCACCTTTGCAAATCTGCTGCGAAGGACGATTTGGAACACCTTCAATCGATAAAAAATGTCTGCCTCGAATCCATCCCTGAAATCCACATGGAATCATGTGATGTAAGTTCGTTATTCCATTTCCTACAAATTCAAACGTCCTTGTTCAATTTCGCAAACATGTCAGGTTACCATCTGGTCGGTTCATGTAATGGGTTGCACTGTGGGGTTAGCGAAATACCAGAAGGATACCATGTTTGTTTCTGGAACAAGGCGACAAGGGTGATATCCAGAGAATCGTCAGCGCTGTCTTTTTCCCCGGGCATCGGTCGTAGAACAATGTTTGGGTTTGGCAATGATCCGTCAAGTGACAAATACAAGGTTGTAGCAATTGCGTTGACTATGCTCTCACTTGATGTATCTGAAAAGACTGAGATGAAAGTTTTTGGCGTGGGTGACAATAGTTGGAGAAACCTTAAAGGTTTTCCTGTTCTTTGGACTTTACCTGAAGTTGGTGGAGTGTATCTGAGTGGAACCATTAATTGGGTTGTTATTAAGGGAAAAGAAACCATTCATTCTGAAATCGTAATTATTTCTGTTGACCTGGAGAAGGAGACTTGCAGATCACTGTTTCTTCCGGACGATTTTTGCTTTTTTGATACAAATATTGGAGTTTTTAGAGACTCGCTGTGTGTTTGGCAAGATAGCAACACTCATCTTTGCTTGTGGCAGATGAGGAAGTTTGGAGATGACAAGTCTTGGATTCAATTAATAAATTTTAGTTATTTACATCTTAATATTTGTCCTTATGAAGAAAAATCAATGATTTTACCATTGTGCATGTCTAACAATGGAGACTTCTTCATGCTGAAATTCACTAGAAATGCTGATGATGAATACCAAACAATTCTGTATAACCAGAGGGATTGTAAGTCTCAAGTTTCTGTCGCTCCCTCAGGTAGTTTCAGAACTTTGTTGTGGCGCAACCACAAGCTTTTTACCAAAAGTTTGGTCATACCTTATTGAAATTCTACAGATGTGAGTTCTTGATTACCCTATTTAATTGGCATCATCTAATTTCTGTCTTTTCAATTATATAATGATAATCTCGAACGCTTTGTCAGATGTTTAATTCTTTGTCACTTAATTATGTGAGATCTAATCTATATCATGTAGATTCCTCTTCAAATACTCTTTGCTCTGTCTGTAAAGGGACTTGGTAGCTTTGCTCCATTGATGTTTTTCTGCTGCTTTACTTTGCATTTTCTTTTGCTAAGGGAGATCAATTATCCTTCATATTCCTCATCTCCTTGTACTTTTCTTTCCATCATGATGAATTTTGTTACCCCTCTGAAATCTGATATGAAGAGGAATGGAAAGAAGGAAATTAATATAGAACTGAAAATGCAGCACTAAATGCGGAAAGAATTGATAAGCATTCTAATTCATTGTCTCCTTCCAGTTTGTAATTTATAATGGAAATTAATACTAGCCAATTTCAAAGTTCAGTGTCTGTGTGTGTGTGTGTGTATAATTTTGAGGACAACCTCATTAGTATTTGATAGATGTAAATCTTGGTTGAAAACTGAAAGCTTCCTTGTTCTCTAATATAATATGGGGATGACCGAGCAATTGCCAACAATTCTGAATTGTGATTTCATTGAGGTAAACTGAAATTGGGGGTAATGATACCTATGCTGTTTTAGATTTAGTCTCTGTTTGGATTGGTGGAAGAGGTTGGGATGGAATATAATGTTATTATGTTTCATTATTTGGATTTGATAAAATGAGGATTAAATATAATGGAAACTAGTGAAACCTATCCCAATTTGGGGGGATGAGAGGAGCTAAAGGTCTAACTTTGTATAAATTATGAAGTTATGGTTCTATTCTTACCCTCTGATTATCAATGAATGAATTGTTTCAGCAGCACATTTCTTCTATGCTCTTTACTGCTACGTTTTTTACACTTCTCACCTTGCCTGCACCATGCTGTAGTTGTCTTTTCTCTATTATTTCAATCACACAAATCAGGTAATTAAAATAAAAAATGAATATTAGACTATTAGTCCATGACTCCATGACCCTTTAGTTCTTTATATTTTGATATTTTGTTAAAATTATTTTCCTTTTCAATATAAATAAAATATTGGTATTTTTAAAGTAAAGGTAATATGGGAATAAAAAAAGTTATCACTTATTTCATCCGATCACTTTCCAAACAGTTGATCAAGAACTTTCTTCCATTCCATTATAAAATATCTAAACAATGAAATAGAACTTTTATTCTATTATGTTTTGTTTCTCTCCAATTTGTTCCATTTCATTTCCTTCCACCAATTCAAATAAAACCTTAGAGACTCTTTCTACTGTAAAAACTAGTTGAATGTTGCTTAGTTGTGGGATAAAGTGTGTTTGGTTTGTAGATGGCACAACTTTCAAGACACCTCAATGGAAAAGCTTGTGTGTTGTTGCTTTGGGTCAAACCTCAGTTTGAGCATTTGAAACATGAAAACAAACACACCTATAGAAGTCAATAATGTTTAGATGGGATATGGAGTTTTGAACTTATAATGTTTTATGTTGTTTTGAAGTAGACATTGGAGAACTTTACTTTTATGCTTTTCCTTTTCTTAGTTGTTCACAATATTTTCTTCAGCGCTTATCCTATGGTGTTTTTATGTATTTAACAGAGGGATCATGCCAAAAAGAGATTGGATAGTCATCACTTTGAACCTAATGGAAGTAGCGGTAAACTGCCCTGTTATCTGATAATATATTTAGAAAACTTTTCTGTAGTCAGTATTATATTTTTTTCATGCTTGATGTTTTTAACTGTCGTGTTTTGAAGGTTTGTATGGCCAGCATAGTGTGAAGAAGCTGAAGCCAACAAAACAATCCCTTGATAATTTTGACAATGTTGCTCCAATAGCTAATTCTATTCCCTCCCCTGCTGCTTCGCAAATGAGTAACATGTCCAGTCCAAGTAAATTTATTAGAATCATTAGTGGTGGACGAGATAGGGGGAGGAAAGCCAAAGCACTTAAGGTAATTTTGCTGGGAACTTAGATGGTTGTGTGGTAGCAAAGTGTCTGTTGTCACCGTACTGATCTTTTTATTTGCATTTTTGGTTTAATAATTCTTGTAGGTTTCTGTGGGACAGCCTGGTTCTGGAAGTCCTTGGTCACTATTTGAAGAGCAGGTTGTTTGTTGTTCGATAGTTATCTCAACTTAACTCTTGTCATGTTTTGGAGTAAATATTTGAACTTAGTGACTTGCATAAAGTTGTTATCTATTATCCAATGTTGCAGGCTCTTGTTGTCCTGGTGCATGATATGGGTCCAAACTGGGAGCTTGTTAGTGATGCTATCAACAGTACTAGAGAAGGGTTTAGGTCGTATGACTTGACCCGTATGACATGACCCATAGGCCCACAACGTTTAAAAACCCTTGGAAAAAAGAAAGGTTGAGTTTGGACCATGATCTGACCAGACCCAAAGCCCAAAATGTTTGAAAAACCCTTATAAAAGTATTGTATTCTCGAGATATAAAATTGTGACCAATTACTAAACTAAACACTGCACCCCAACAATACTGAGGTACTCTTCCAGTGACCCTGCAACAACCATCACTGGCAGCTGTGATCATCTCTGGTGGCGATGACCGTCTCCAACAAACTTGTCTCCTTTATTTCACTCTTTTTTTATCTGGTTTTTCTTTGCTTCTCTTGTTTTACTGTTCTATTATGTGTTTTAATTATAATGTTTTGTATTTTTGTTCATTATAAATATTATTTTGGTTTTATATTTTTAATTCTTCTTTAATTGTGTTTATAAAACTATTATTATTTGTATCCTTTTTTAAATTCTGATATATTTAATTGTTTTCTAATTCTGTTATTTAATTGTTAGTTTATAACTATCCTTTTTAATCACCATTATGTCTTTGATGAATGTTATGATATTTTCTTGAAATTTAGTATATGATTCTTCTGTTTTTTTTTAAAATTTATTTATGCTTTTTTTTAGTTTTTGTCTATATTTTTTTTTTGTCCACCATTGCTTCTGCCATAGGTCCACCATATGTATATGGCAGATTTTTGGCTTACAGCCATAAGCTGTCATCCACTATTGATAACCTTGGTGTTTTTAAGAATTATGTTAATGACTTTATGTGATGAGATTTTGAGACTTTGATAATTGTTATGACATTGTTTTTTTTTCTGAGATTGATGATATTTACTTGAATTTTAGTTTATTATTATATTGTTTTTTTTAGATTTGTGATTTGGAAAATTGGTCTTCCGGTTCTTGATTTGTATCCCGATTCAATTACCATGCTTCTGCCATAGGCCATCATGCCATCTGCCGTATGTGTATTGCGGATTTGTGGATTTTTAGCTCACTGCCATAGGCTGTTATTTGCTATTGATAAACCTTGATTGGGAAACTGAGCAGTTGTAGAAGGGGAAATCCTTGGAAGGAGTATTCTCCCTTTTCTGTTTTCCACTCAGTCAATCATGACAGAACTGTTCTTTCTTTTCTCCTTTATTTCTCAGCTATCTTTCTCATGGATCTGTAATTGAAGGAATACAATTTTGCAATATTTCCAGTGTATCTTTCGGAAACCAAAAGAGTGCAAGGAGCGTCACAAAATTTTAATGGATAGAACTTCTCGGGATGGTGTAGATAGCGCGGAAGACTCAGGGTCTTCTCAGTCTTATTCGTCTACACTACCTGGAATTCCAAAGGCATGAATACTTTTATTATTTGGTTTAATTACTCATTTGGTTTCTATAGTTACAAAAAATTTCCCTTTTTTGTCCCTACACACATTTTTTAATCTTTTTTATTCCCTACACATATCATTTTAATCCCTTTAAGTCCTGTTTGGACTAACAAGGATTAAAAATGATATGTGTAGGGACTAAAAGGGGATGCTTTGAAGCATTGGGACTAAAAGGGAAAGTTTTTGTAACCATAGAGAGACCAAATGATTAATTAAACCTTATTATTTCTTAATTTTTATTATGTGTTCACACATACATATTAGTAGATCCTCATTGTTTGATTGGTTTTACATTTTTGTATCTTTAGCAGGGTAGTGCCCGACAGTTGTTTCAACGTTTTCAAGGACCAATGGAGGAGGATACTCTGAAGTCTCATTTTGATAAAATTATCAAGATTGGGCAGAAGCAACGTTACCACAGGAATCAGGTTTTAATCAAAATCTTATATTAGGTGGATTCTAATATACAATTGTAGTGACATTTAAAAATTGTATTTATTTTAAGTCAATCACTTTTATGACTAGTTAAATATGATGATTAGTTAATTCAAATATCCGACAAACTTAATTTATATACAGTTGAAACTTGAATTTAGTGATGCTTGTAGTGGTATGAATGCCATTTTAAGATTAGATCTGCTTGTATTGCAATGGCCTAATTGTATTACATTGTGCGTGAGAGAGTGCATTGGTAAAAACTCAAGTCCCACATCGGCTAGAGATAAGACCAAGATAAAATATATAAGTGGGGGGCAACCCTCAGTCAATGACTTTTAGTTAGGCCCATAACCCATATTCTAAGACTAAAGAACAGAACAAAGAAGAGAGAACTCTCCTCCAAGGGTTTCCCCTTCACACGATTTCTCTTTTCACCAAAAACTAGTTGTCAACTTACAAATGTTGACAGACCTGAATGAATTCCCTCTCATTCAGTCGTATTTATTTGTCACTTACTCTAACTATTATTCTTAACTTTTGGAATTTTGGCTTAAGACCTAACTCAACTCCCACAAAACCAGCTTGTAAGGTGAGGATTGTCCAAGGTTTATGAGCTCTATTTAAGTCATATCTCTAGTTGATGCGGGACTGAAGCACCACCCTTGGGGCTACAGTTAAGGCAACACCCAAAGAGGCTGCAACTAAGGCTGGTTGGGGATAACTGTAATTAAGGTGGCTTTCCAACCAGTGTTTTCAAATAGAGCGCATCATGATGTTATAAAGCTATCACGCTGCGGTTTTCAGGGAAAACACAATTGTGATGGCGTCGTGTTGCATAAGCCGCAAAAAAGGCAATCGTGGCTGCTTTGCTCCTCTTGGCTGTCATGCGTGTTGTGGATCTTGCGAAGGGGAGAAGTTTCTCCGTCCACAATCGTGGAGGCAGTTTCAAATTAGGGTTATGAAGGAGATGTTTGGTTTGGGCTTGCGGGTCAAATGGAAATTGGGCTCACTGCTTTGTTAAACTGAGTAGGTTGGGCTCACGTGCCTTTTTAAAACATAATATAAGGATTCGGATTTGCTTTTGTTTTATTCATACTACTACTAAAACTCAAGTGCCTTAACTTGGGCTCAAGTTCCTTTTGAGTTTTTATTTCTATTGCATTAAATCCTTCCTTCCTCCCAAAACTTCTCTATGTTAACCCTTCCTCCCAAAACTAAGAATCGCCAAGCCTTCATCTCCAATCCAGTCTCCAGTCTTCCCAGAACATTTCTTCACTCCTCAATAGCTTGTGCAGCCTGTGTTTCAACTCTGAAACCTTGCAAGAATATAAAAGATTGTATTTTGTTGGTTTTGAGGAGGAAATTATAAAAAACAGATGAGAGAAGAGAGACAATACATATGCAGAGGAAATATAATTATTCTATTCTAATTCAAATTGTTCTCAGCAACGATACAATAAATAGTAAAAGATAAACTAATTAGATAACAAGATATTAGCAAAACAGAATATTAAAACTAACTTGCTCCTTAAAGATAAGAGGAACCACTTATTGACTAGGCTAATCCATTAAAACTGACTTATTCCTAAAATATAGGAAATCAACTTATTTACTAAATCCTATTTTAAAAACTGAAAAATAAAATATTATGCAGTTACAAAAGTATATCTCCAACACTCCTCCTTGCTTTTGGAACTGTAAACTCCAATTCTTTGAGTTCAAGTTTGTTGATAGGTAGTGACTTTGTAAACATGTCAACCAGTTGATCTTTAAACCTACAATAAATTAAGTTCACTTCACCACTTTGTTGCATCTTTATCAAATAATAGAACTTGATGTTGAAATGTTTAGTCTTCCCATGACACACGAGATTGTTTGCAATAGCAATGGCTACTTGATTATCAATAAAAATTCCAGTTTTGTTCTTTTGAGCAAATAGAATGTTTGGCCTTGTTGTAGTGAGATACATTAGACATCCAATCAAGCTCCCATAATATCCTTCATCAATGTTATCAACACCTTCTTCTTTTCGGAACTTCTCCTTTTGATTCATTAGTGTGCTAGCAGATTTGCATTCCTCCATTTGAAACTTCTTCAAATTTTCTTTTGCATATTTCCTTTTTTTCATGTTTAGCATTCTTTCAAGATGGCAATGATCAAGTCTCTTGTGCTTGAATTCCGTGGGTGTGACTTGAGTGAAATAGGTTGTATGCTCCTCCTCTGCTGGATCAAATGAGAAGCTTTTACCTTTCATTTTAACCCTTAGAACTTCCCGGCCAAAATTGTCATAGATAAAGCAATGTTGATGTTCAAAGGACACTTTAAATCCCTTTTTAATCAACTGACCTACGCTTAGCAAGTTTTGGTCAATGTTAGGTACATAAAGAACATCTGATATTAATTTGATACCTGAACACGTTGAAATTGCAACAGTTCCTTTTCCTTTTATAGGAATATAGCCACCATTCCCAATTCTGACCTTTGAGACATTAGTTGGCTTCAAATCCTTGAATAAAGTCTTATCATATGTCATGTGGTTCGTACAACCACTATCAATCAACCAACTTTCACTTGATTCACTACTCAAGGTTGATAATTTTTCTTTTTATCCTTACCTTTGTTTTGGTTGTTTGCACTATTTTCGCTGCTTGCTGGCTGGTTCTTCTTGAAAAAATCCTTTTTGCTTTCATCAACTTCATGATGTTTGGTGGGCAAAGCATGTGACACCCTCTACCCCTCACATATATATTAATAAAGGAATAAAAATTCAAATATTAATTAAAAGTATTTTTAAAACATTTTTAAATACAAGTTTTTCAAATGGGTAAAAGGCTCACATTCACTTTCTTCTACATCATATTCAAACTTGTCCAAATAAATAATAAAGTCATCTCGACACAAAGTAGGTCATCTAAGTTTCATACAATTAATATAGAACCTATATCCTAATGTCACATCCTATCAAAGCGTGGTGTTCTCGTGTCCTCTAGCATGAGGTTCTTCATAGTCATCCACCTATTCATCTGCTCCCCCGAACACAAAGTTCAATATCATCACAGGATCCAAACACAAATAGCAAACCGGGAGTGAGTTATCACATTTCTAACTACTAGAGAGAAACAACACAACATATAGTAGCCAAATACAATTTACTTAGCATATCTCACATTATTTCATCACTTTGCCTTTCATCAATCACACTTTTCATCCATCAATCACACCTTTCAATCATCAATCACAATACACAGGAATCACACACTCCGATCAAGACATAATAACACATCAATTTCATAATAAACAATTAGCAAGCGTATGCAACAGTTATGCTAAGACTCAAGCTTATATGCAATGTGGTACCATGTCAGTGAAAAACCTCGGCGGGCGCCTAGGAGTACATGACAAGACAAGCCACACAATAGTAAGTCAAGTCACTCTCACTAGGTAATATCATAGGGAGACCAGTCAGGGTCACAGTGTTTTGCGAGAATTTTCCAACCATATGAGATCAACATAGGCTTAAAGGAGCACTCAAACCGTGTGACCCCCAAGGCCTACACTCCGAAGAGTCCGTCAGGGCCTCTCCCTCCTGATTCAGGTCCAACCAAGAAAATATTTTAGCACACAGACTCTATCTATGAACTGTACAAAACACATGACTTCTCAATTGTTCTCAAAATAAATTTAACTCGTCGTCCTTTAAGGGTCTTATCATTAACTCGTCGCCCTTAAAGGGACTTAACATTAACTCGTCGCCCTAAAAGGAACTTAACATCAACTCGTCGCCCTAAAAGGGACTTAGCATTAACTCGTCGCCCTTGAAGGGACTTATGATCGTGTGATTGTACAATTCATAGTTCACAACTCAATGCACATATATATCTCAATCGTATACATACTTAATTTATCACATACACTTAATCCCAATCACAATGGTATAATCTCAATTTAACATGTTATCACACCTCATGAATCATGTGCACTTTACCTATGAAAAATTATAATTCAATAAACATCCCAAAATAAACCCAAATTTAGTTCTCTAAAGATCCCTACACATGTTCATTCTAACTCCCAATTGCGATAAACTCATCCCTTACCTCTGAGCGGACTCACGTGTCTTCAGCTAGCGATAGTAACATTTCTAGCGGTTCCCTTAGATTCCTTCAGTTATTCCTCCGACTGTTCCGATAGAATTCCCAAACGCCAAAGAGACGGAGAAGAGATTGAAACCTCCACTTGTACTGTCTTCATGCGATTCCTTTTTCTCCCACCACGAATATTATCTCAAAAATCCCAATGGTGGAACTGTGCGCAATTGAATTTCTAACAACATATCCAAATTTCATGAAAATCCAACGGTTAACGAATTCGGGATCGTAGTTTTACCGAGACAGTTTTGGGTTTCTGCAGAAAAATAAAAGGCTACAACGCGAAGGGTTTTCCTCTAAGCTCAGACATAATATCAAAATTCCCAACGGTGATAATGCTCGTAATTGGGTTGCGAACGTGGTGTTCAAATTTCACAATGATCTAACGGTGAATGAGCCCGAGATCGTCATTTTTCTAAGACAGGTTTGGTGTGCTACGGGAAAAAGAAAGGGTTTTGAGAGGAGAATGGGAAAAACAAAAATGAGGCCAAAGAGAGGCATCTGACTTAACATAACTATTTATACCTAGGTACTCAGCCTATTATTTGCTCTATATTTATTTATTTATTTTATAAAAACAAACTCTATTTTATTTTCTATCAAACAAATAAATGAAATACCTTTTTATTTTCTCTCAAATCATTATTTTAATTAATAATTATATCTTCTTATTTATTTATTTATAAAATCTCATCATTTTTCTAAAACTTTATTTATTTATAAATAACAATCCTTTTTAATCTAGATTACAAAAATTGAGATGTTACAAAGTACCTTCGACAACACGATCTTGCCTCATCAACCTTCGCTGCTCTTGAGCTTGTAGGGCATGTAGCACTTCTGCCAATGTGATTTTTGACAGATCCTTTGTGTTCTCCAATGAAGTTATAGATGCTTCATACCTCTCTGGCACCGTTACCAAAATTTTCTCTACAATTCTCGAATCAGCAAAATCACTTCCCAACAACTTTATCTTGTTAGCAATACCCAATAATTTGTTTGAGTATTCTTCGATTGTCTCTGACTCTTGCATCCTTTGAAGCTCAAATTCCCTCCTTAAATTCAGCACTTGCATGCTTCGTATTCTATCGTCTCCAGCGTATTCCTCTTTCAGATAATCCCAAATTGCTTTGGGTGATTTAAGAGTCATGATTCTGATGAATATCATTTGTGAAACACCAGTGAACAAACATGACCTCGCCTTTGCCTTCTTCATCTTTCTTTCCTTGTGATTTTTAATTTGGGCCATGGTGGGATTTTCAGGCAGTGGATATATTTCATAATCCTCTTCCACAGTATCCCACAAATCCAAAGACTCCATGTAGGATTGCATTTTCACTTCCCAAAGATCATAATTCTCTCCATCAAAGATTGGAAGAGTTATGTGGGTATAACTTGCTTCACCTTCCATGGTACAGGATCCCGTAAGAATAAGGCTCTCGATACCAATTGTTGATTTTGAGGAGGAAATTATAAAAAACAGAGGAGAGAAGAGAGACAATACGTATGCAGAGGAAATAGAATTATTCTATTCTAATTCAAATTGTTCTCAACAGCGATACAATAAATAGTAAAAGATAAACTAATTAGATAACAAGATATTAGCAAAACAAAATATTAAAACTAACTTGCTCCTTAAAGATAAGGGGAGCCACTTATTGACTAGGCTAATCCATTAAAACTGACTTATTCCTAAAATATAGGAAATCAACTTATATACTAAATCCTATTTTAAAAATTGAAAAATAAAATATTATGCAGTTATAAAAGTATATCTCCAACATATTTCTTAATTGATGGGAAAAGAACAAACACTACTAAAAATATCCTATTTTACGACGCACATTCTACGTCGGTCATTCAGTAGCCGACGTAGTAGTCAACGCGGTGGCATTTACGTAATTATATACGATTTTTAAACGGTACATTTCGTAAACGACGACGTTTGAATTTAACCCCGGCTTTGTACGTTTGGTTCAACTTATCGAAGACGGTGCTTTTGAAGACACCGTCGTAGAAATAAAAGTATACAAAGACGGTGTTGCTTATACACCGTCGTAAATTTCGTACTATATATACTCGTGTTTCCATATTGATTCAACACTTCATCTCCTGTCTTCGAAAATTCTACGACGAAAACCTAAAACCTAGCGCACATTCTACCATCCCACTCGATCTCTTTTGTGCCCACCCTCACATCGCCGTTCCCTGACCTCCGTCGTGCCCACCGTAGCTACCTGTTGTTCCCACCACCGCCATAGCCGAAGTCGTGCTCTTTGGAGTGGTGTCGCGACCTTGCTACTGTCAAGGTAAGGATGTCGAAGTACTCAGAGTTCTTGTTTGCTGATATATATGTGTTATAGTATTAGGGGTTTACTTAAGTAAGACTTTTAAAATGTGATTATTAATGTGTTGAGTTGCCGTAACAATGTCATCGTTGAATATGCCAAAAGGATTATCTAGTCTTGATATATATAGTCTCAGATTAATGGTTTCAGCCATGATACATATTGAGTTTTATCTAGTCTTTATTGTGAATTGAAAAACTCAACTACGTATCACGTAGAGATTGACTAAAACTGTAGATACATAGATCATATCATAATTTCTACCAGACAATAGTATAATTTTCAAAATGAAGAGCTTCCGGTGAACATGAATGTAGCCACTATGAACAGTAGAAGTTGAAAACAATTTCAGTTCTTTTTGGTTGAAATTCATGTGTGTCCTATTATTTTGGAAATGAAACTCACCAAATGAGATGGGAAATTTAGTAGTAAGTATGTGAATTTCACCCAATAGAAGATAGTGTGTTAGAAAGAGTGTTACTAAGTATATCAGTAACATTTGTTTAAAAACCAATCTTAATCCACAGATTGAGAGGTATACATGAGACTATACTCCAGATAAACATTCCATAACCAAAATAACCGAAAGATATAGCATTTTAGTGGTTCAGCCATTTTAGCAAACATGTATCAAGCAGGAACAAGAAAAAAAGGAAACAACACAGAAAACCAAAACTTTAAAAATCAACACCAATGTAACTCAGATCAAGATATTAATAATAAAAGAAACTCTTGGCTCATAAAACATACATTAGTCTTAAGAAATTCAATACTTTGTATTCTCTGAATTAGTCTATTAGTCTCTTCTCTTGGTGCCTCTTAGTCTACCTTTTTTGTCCTATGATGTGTCTCTGCAAAATGATAGTGTGTGATAGTAGAAGAATAACATGTGTTTTGCTTATTTTTATTGTGTCCTTCTTTTGTTGGTAAAGTATGTTTTTCCTCCCTTGTTTTATTTTTATTTCCATTTTAATTCTCTAAATAATACTTTTTGCTATTTTTAGCCCATTATCAAATGTTTCACATTGTTTTTAGTCTATAACGTTAATGGTATATCTTTGTATTTTTTAAACATATTTTTTTAGTACTTACAAAATAGTATATGAAATGAATACTAGTGATAAGGTTTAGAATGCGTAATTGAGAGTGAGATCCTTATCTTCTAAGTTGACAATTAATTTCGTTACATTTTTTCAGAGGAAGTTATATCGATTGGAAGAGTTACTCAAGAAGTTTTTGAACGTATTGCTGCCACAAGCATAAGGACTGAACCAGCTTTTGAATCTATTGCTGCCACAACCACAAGGTACTTTTTGTTTATTAAATATACTTTGTGCGTTTAGAAATGATTAAAAATATAAAATTTTGTTATGGGTTCTTATTGGTTGGTAACTTTGTGTATCTTAGTTTTTTTTGTTGATTGGTAAGTTGGTATTAAATGCATGCGTGTCAATTTTGATTGATGCTTTGCCAAGTGATTCAGCAATCTTACTGCCAATACAGTAAGATGTAGACTGAATGGTTACCATGGGTTCATTCAGCAATCTTACTGCCAATACAGTAAGTTGGTATTAAATGCATCCATGTCAATTTTGATTGATGCCCTTTCACCTCACCAAACTCAACACTTTTTCCTTTTGTGCTCTTCTCATTTATGTCTACTTTCTTCATCAAATCTTGTATGGTGATTTGGAGGTTTCTCAACTCCTGTGCATCACAATGAAGTCTTTCTAAAATCTTGCTTTGGTTCCCTATTTCTCCATTCTTTGTGAAAGGAAAAATCTAACTATTTCATATTTCTCCATTAGGGGTACAAATAATTTGAAATGTAGAAGAAACTAAAGACCTTCTCTTTTAGTAGTGATTAAGTCAAATTGAATACATATATTATAAGTGGAAAAATTCTTGCTTAAAGTATTTAACCCACTTCCATATACTTAATACTTGAATTTTAAGACTATTAGTTACTCCATACACTTGATTGATAAAAATGTCTGTAAATAAACCTCTAAAATGAATAGAAGTTCTTTGAAGTATCAAGCACACCAAAATATACTATACCTCTTCCTTTCTTTTTTGTTAGTTTTTCCCTCACTCTTTGGCAGACTCCACATGCTCCTAGAGAGAGGCCCAAGCCAAATACCCACCCACGTTATTGTGTCTGCATACAAGTGCTATGAAATGACCACAGCATATCTGGCTCATCTCTGACCCACGCATTCACACACCTCACTTCTCTCCTTTTTCTTTATGTTCTTGGCAAAAAGTTTGTCTCTTTTTTCTCCGCTTCCCTAACACCTTAGACCCTTCACCTTTATAACGAACATTATTCAGACATGACAAAGGCTCGACAATACAACACATCCTTTTACATCTATTTATGCCACTTGACCCGATGGGTATATAGGTGAGTTTGACATTAATTATGAGAACTGGATTTTTTTTCTATCTTTCCTTCTCATGTATTATGTTTGCCAAATGAAAATTTTCCTCTGCAAGGGTTTTACTTTGTTATTTTTTCAATGTGCTGCGTAAGGTTGCATATTTATGTTCTCATTAATTAGAAGCAAAGAACAATTGCAACCTATAAAAAACTGCATTTTTATTCATTTACTCCACCCTCCCCCATCATTTCCACTATCATTTCCCTTTTTTTTTTCATACCAAGAATTTAATGTGAACAATATAAATACATGTACATTTTTCTTTTACTGGAACTGGTTTCACACAGCCCTTGATAAGTCCAGAACTGGTTTCTTATGTATTTTAACAACTCTTATCTGTGTCATGCACTCAGATTTTGACACCCCAAATTCCACCCTTTTTTTCTTACGTAATGTAATTAAAAAAATAATCATACATTTTTTTATGATTAAAAATAATTGTAGGTGAATCATTTTTCATTTTAAATACATCATCAATATTTTTTTGCTATCACATTATAAATTTTATTATATTTATATTTTTTATTTCTTTTTTATTTTCTCTCTAAGTGTAGGATAATATATGGAGTATTTATGAAACATTTTCTTAAAAAAAAAAGTTTTCACTGTGAGTTTTTTATTCTTCCGACCCAATTTTTTCAACACTTGCCTTGCCATCTTCATATATATAGACCCCATAACTCCTCTCTCACACACTCTTTAGGCTCCTTTATAGCTGTTTTGTTCCCTCTGCAAGAGAAAAAAGCAAAAAATTAAACATAGAAAATAAAGATATTCCTCTGGTCAGTTTAAAGAAAGAAAAACATCTCTTCTTGGGTCACTCAAATTTTTCTCTCTTCTCTGTGCATCATCACTTTGGAATTGCTTGGTTTCCACTTCTTTTTGTTCCTTCTGCTTCTGCAGGAGATTGACACACACTCACACACATATATATATTCTCTCTTCCTCTATTATGTGAAAGCCCAACATCATCCAGTTTTATGCAATTTTTCTGCTTTTGTATCTCTTTCCTCCATTCAAGGTCATGGACATTCTCTTCTGTTTTCACATGCATACACCTGTAATACATGTAATGTAACACACATAAGCATGATGAAATTTGCATGACCAAGTCTAAAGCAAGTTCTAGTCAATGCACTAGTGTTATCAAATTGTCATCCTCATTAGCATCTTCTCTGCCCAGAAGGCCAATTTCTACTTATATTTCAAATTATTTGTACCCCTAAAAGAGAAGGTCTTTAGTTTCTTCTACATTCTTTGTGAAAGGAAAAATCTAATTATGTCATATTTCTCCATTCCTGTTCAGCGAGTCTATGGTAATTGCTAAACATATATATTTCCAATGAGTGTTTTTTTTGTTGTCAAGCCAATAAGTACTTGGTTTGTATTCCATGGACCGTCCTTACCTATGGGCAAAATAAAGCTATTTTTACAAATTGTGTTGCTTTGCTGCTGCTTGAAGATAACCTTGAGGTCTTTCCACCAAGGAGAGTCTAAACTGCAGTTCCTATGAGAAATCAAATCCCTCCAACCACCATATCTACACAATAGAATTGTGGCCCACAACTGATTCTGATTATTTGCCAACTCCCACCCCCATTTAGCAAGCAAAGCCTCGTTGAATTTAATCAAATCTTTGATCCCTAACCCACCTTTACTCTTAGGTAGGCAGACTATGTCCCACCTCACCCAAGGAATCTTAATGGAGTCTTGGAGGCTGCCCCATCAAAAATTCCTTTGTATAGATGTAATCTTTTGCACCACAAGCTTAGGAATCTTGAAGAAGGATAGCAAATAAATGGGTAAGGCTGTTAAGACTGAATTAATGAGGGTTATTCTACCCCCCATTGATAGATTTCTTTGCTTCCATTTTGTAAGTTTAGCCTCGCATTTGCTAATAATGGGCTGCCACACAGACCTATTTTTAGAGCTGACCCCTACAGGAATTCCAAGGTAAGACAATGGAATATCCATTTGACTACAATTGAGAGAAGATGCTGCCTCCTTACACCAGTCCTCGGATTTGCCCAAACACCCAAATTTTCTCTTATTGTAGTTTATCTTAAGACCAGAGACCAATTCAAAGCTTTTCAGGATACACTTTAGAATTTTCCCCGTATCTTCTCCATATGCAATGGCCACCTTCACGATTTGAAATCAAATAAAGATTGGTTGGTGGTGCTTTCTCTTGTGTCCAGCAATTTCTTTGGAAGAACATGAAAATTTTAGATTTTAAAATATATAATATTTAAGTGATTTTTTTTTTGCTTTTTTATATTTACAAAAAAATTATTTATTGATTGAAATTCAAAGTGAGGTCTATTTAATAACCTTCTCATGTGTAGAGATATTCATTTTAGTAGACATGTTTGTCACATGTGTTTCTACTTGATTAATTTATAATATGTAATTTCTATTTTTTAATGTGTTGATTAATAACAATGAAATTTTTTTTTTATAGTTTTTAATTTTAATATACTTACAACAAGCAATATTAATATCATTAGAAACCCTCAATGAAAGACTGATTGAATTTTTTCAAAAAATATCATTTTTGTAGATATTTATTACAATTAATATATTTTTTCTATGATCAATTAATGTTGTATGATTATGTTAAGAAAAAAAAAATACTTATGTTACAAAATATAACAATTAGTATGTTTTTCTCTCGCAAGTACAAGATACTGCTAATAAACACCTTAAGCAACTCTTGTAACAAAATTACTAATGAAATATGAATTGTCTATTAAAGAATAAAAGATTAATTATTTTATTTTAAATAATATTTAATTTTAATAGTTTTCATATAATTAATTGTTATTTATATTTACATATTATTCAAAATATTATTATAAATTTTAAATATCATAAATTAATTAAATCATACAAGTGAAGGAAATTTACTATTTTGGCTTTTGATTTGTAATAAATATTTCATTTTTCTCTTCGGTCTCTAATGAATTTTTGGTTTACGCTGAGTCGTTACTAAAATAACAATTTTATATTTTATTTTTGATATTTTGTTTTAGTCTCTCATAAATTAGTTAATTTGTATTTACTCCATAATAAAATAATAATTTTTTTTTACTGTCGACTAATAACAAATAATTTTTTTTATTAAGGAGTAAATACAAAATTTACTAATTTATTAGGAACTAAGAATAAGTGTTAAGGGTCAAAATAAAATTATTTTTTTTCATTAAGAACTCAACGCAAAATACAAATTTATTAAAGAGTAAACGCAAAATCAGATATTTATCAGGAATCAAAAATATATTTAAGCCTACTATTTTTACTCACAATCATTTAAAAATAGCTCTCCCACTAGATATATTCCTTACAACATTTTTAATATTATTTAAAATTATTTATTTCCCAATTATTAATAATTTAAATAATTGAAACAAAATATAGAATTTCAATTTGAAAATTTATAGTTATTGAGGGGCATAAACAACGTAATCCTTAATGATTTTCTTTATTATTGTTATTTATATATAAAAATTTATTTTCGTGAATAGCTCTACTTTACTATTTTCCTTTTCTTTAAATATTTAACGAGAAATTTATATAAACAGGAAATAATGTAAACAGTGACTATGGTCTATTCTTGTCTGCTTACATGAGTTGAAATCTCACTATATTCTTAGTTGTCATGGACTCATCGCGAAGATGGGATAATGCAGTGTGTTTTAGCATAAATGATAGGAGGTTTGCACTGCAAACTTTTAGTTTCTAGTTAATTATTTTCTTGGTGCAAATTATGTCTTCGTAGCATACTAGTCCACTAGAAATCATTAGAGGATGAGTCTTGAGAAAGCCACATGCTGAGATGGTTACCTTGTATTGAATTTGGAGTTTCTTTCTTACCTTATTCCTCCAACTTGCTGCAGCAATCACTCCTAAGCACTTCTTTTTCTTCATTCCATTCTTTACATTTTCAAGTATGAATCTCTCAGCTTTACATCCAGTGAGGATCACTGCACCATTGCCTACAGAATCAACCAACCAAGTGGAGTCAGTTCCCTTCTTATCTCTTGTTCTGCAACCATAACAGCATGAACCACAATAGTCATCTGCTGAGGAATTTATAGCCACAGACTCTACTTTGAAGCCCATTTTCTCACATCCTTGTATGAGAATTTGGTTCAGAAAGCTTTCATTGTTGCACTTTTCTGTTACACCAATCCTTCTTTGTATGATGCAATCAAATTTTATAATCTCTACAGGCTGATATTACTAATCAAGGAAAAATAGACATTCCTTGGTTTCTAATTTCATTCATTTGTTAGAGTTTTTTCCCAATATCTATGGGGGTGTTTGTTCCAAGGTTTCTAATTACATTCCTTGGATTCTTATTTTTGGTGGCATTACTATGAGCAAGAACTCCATTCTCTGGTATTTTAGGAAAAAAAAACCATTTGCTTAGTGTACCGTCCAGATATGTCTTGACTAACCATGATGTGGCCCTTTATGAAGCTCCATCTGTGTTCAGAGCTTCAAGGACTGTGTACCATGGCACTCGGATATAACTCAGTCAATCCTGATGTGCCCCCCTATCAGGCTCCATTGCCTCTGTTGAGTGAACAGCTTGGGCCTTTGCATCATCTGGATATAGAATCCAACATGTTGTACTCAACCTCAACCCATCCCGTTGCACATTCACTTCTCTACCCCTCCAGCCTGATAAATGTTTCTGCCCTATTAAAAAAACAAATTGACCTCTAATTCCATATGAACAATAGGTTGATTTTCAACAATATCCCTAAGTCAATCAAACCAATACCTCCCACCAATTGATATCAGGACTGGTCACAATTTAAGATCCCATTAAATTTTCCATCAATATACCACCAGTTTAACCCCATCACATGGAACCTTCACCCTTTACACTCAGGCTAGGCTAGTCCAAGCTCCCTTTCTGGGCTAATATGGTCAATGAGAGTTGTATGCATCATTATCAATTCCTGAATACAGATGCAGAGCATTTCACCCCAAAACTGGTATAGTAGGATAGTAGATAGTGGAATAACCACTATTATGAAATTTATACATATAAATTAAGTAATTTATATTACATTATATGCTTAATCATATTAAAAATTTACACAAATAGTTTCTTTTAATTTTTTTTTTGTCAGCAAACATAGATATGATATATTAATAATGAGTACCAGTGGTACTGAAGTTACAAATTTTAGGGGCCAGCTGGTTCCTATGATTATTAGTAGGAACAAAGCCAGCACCATAGCACCCTGCTACCTAACCCATGCTACAAAAGTCCAGCCCCCACACTCCCAAGCTAAGTACAGAAACCTAGTGTTACATTGGAAGAACATTGATTAAAGTGAAGTGTAAAATCTTTCTCATTGGAGTTGAGCCATGACCAAAGTAAAAGCAGAGCATCATCCAAATGCTAGCTGTAATTTGTAGATGCCAAGATATGATGTTGTGATATCAGATTCAATAAAGGAAAGCAAAATCTAAGTACATGTCAAATGAAACAGGGCAAGGGCATAGAGATTCCATCCAAATGCTAGGACAATAATTTCTACAATACAAATCAGATCATATTGGAACATTTCCATTTCAAAATTTACACTAATTGTTTTTTTGGAGCCATTTCTTAATTATATATTCCTGTCTTGCAATGATGATTTCAGCTTTATATAGCTAGAAAGAATATGATGTAGTGAAGACCTTCTTCCATCATTTGAGATTTATATATGACTGTTGGAACTCTGTCTTCACTGCTTTCTTTAGTAAATGCCTTGCAATTTAATTCTGTATCATATCAAGTTGATTGCCACAAATTATTTTCTACATATTACACAAATGTTTGTCATAGAAGCGGTTGATTGACCAAAGTGTTATTATTTTTCAGGCTGAATCAGGCACCAAAGAATCACCAAAGAACTCCTTTCATTATTTGCAGGTGTGTTTATTGTTTCTAGTAATAGTTTAAAATATGTTTTTGAAATTCCACAAATCACAAACATGTATGATGCCTGAAAGCATGTATTCGTTTAATGCCTTCATATTCATGCCGTGTAATTGTTCTTTTGAGCTGTCTAGTATGATGTTTATTATGTACATAGCTGCCAATATCATACAATTACGAGAGTACCATAGGTACTATAGGAACAAGTATAAATTAACCCCAATTGTGGTTGAATTTGAGGATTGTATTGTGGACCAGCTACACCCCATAACTTAATTACATGTATGCTGCACCTCTTGGAAGAGGTGTCAACATTTACCCTTCCTTTGTTGTTTTTTTTGCAAGGCAAAAAGCAAATATATTATGTATAAAATTCAGTACTAGGTGTACTGAAATATTCTACAATAAATCTCTTCATCTCCGCCTTTTTATGTCCTTACCCGACCACCCCCAGAACATGTATTGCAAGGTGTTCAAATTTCTCGAGTCCCGTTGCATGCACACCATGTCATTGAGCGCTGGAAGATGGCTAATGGAGTTGTCGTTCATGAGACAACCTGGTGTTGACCTCCACATGCAACTGCTACATATGGATGGTGTAGTCCCTGGTGTAGTCCTTCTCTGCACATTTTAACAAAGACCAAGTGTGGAACAAGGTATCATCGATAACCTTTTCAGGATCAAACGGGTGGTTCTTGAAAATCATAGCATTTCTATGATGCCAGACGAAGAAGGATAGAGCTAACCACACAAATTTCCATCTGTTGTTTATACTAGCTTTGTTGTTCCATTGAGTGAATTGCAAAAAGTGGTTCTTTGGGTCTGTGGAAAAAGGACCCACTCTATTAACCCATCTCAAAGGCTCCCACCAAAGTCTCCTTGTCATTGTAGAGTTGCAAATAACATGTATGTGACCAGAATGAATCTCATCTACAAAGTCAGCTGCCATTTGTATTTCATAGTCAAAAAAGTCCCTTCTCCAAGATAACTTCCATTCCCATCTACCGTCCACAAATTCTCCCATAGAATTAATTAGAAAATTCTGCTGTTTACTTATTACATATAATTGGGGATACTTTCGTTGGATATTACAGTTGTCCTGCAGCCATAAATCGTTCCGCAAACTAATATTGGACCCCGTACCCACCCTCCACTTTAAATTATCATTAAAGCAGTTATTGTGTTGCTGCTGAAAGATACTCTTTAAATCCTGCCACCATTAGGAAGTGAAATTTCTTCTACCACCAGAAATCAACTACTTTGGCATAGATTATTTTTCCCAAATTCAGCTGATTTGATTTTATAAATGTTTAAAAAATGATGTTGAATTTCAATTGCACCACTTTCGTCATTAAATTTCGATGTTGTCGTTTGTGCAGTTTTTCTTCATTTTTTCTTATAAGCATTGGTAATAGAGGCCAACAAACTGAAAAATGCCGAATCCCTTGAAACAGCCATGCACCAATTTTCTTGTTAGCATTGCTGGTCCAACTAACTGCAATTGCTAATGTGTTTTCCACTGCAGCGTTTTGTACAAAAGGTGCAGTTCTGGTGTGTTTTCTACTGCAATTGGTGCTCTATGCTTGTGATGCATGTCAAGTAACCCCTAAGCCACTAACGTTTGACATAGAAGGTGTAACATGGATCGAAGTTGGATGAACGCATCACGTATAACTGAAGAGTACGAGAATGGTGTTGAAGAGTTTTTGCTGTTTGCTCAAAGTAAAGCGCAACCTATGTGGGGAAAATTTTTTTGTCCATGTGTGAAGTGTGGAAATGGGAGGCGCCAAACAATTGATGACATAAGAACTCATCTTATTTGTGAGGGAATAATTGGTAGCTACACAAAGTGGATATGGCATGGGGAATCCCTCGATACAGCTGACATGTCACAGGCTGACGATGTTACTACAGACAGCGGAAATCCTATAGAAGAAATGATTCGTGATCTTGGGCAAGAGGGGTTTGAAGAGGCACATGCAGCGTTGTATGACAACATAGAAGTTGATTCAAAAATGCCTTTGTATTCCGGCTGCATATCTTTCACAAAATTGTCAGCTGTGTTAGCTCTGGTTAACTTGAAGGCTCGATTTGGGTGGAGTGACAAGAGTTTTAGTGAGTTGCTGATGTTGTTGACAAACATGCTTCCTGCTGATAACATCTTGCCAAAGAATCACTACCAAGCAAAGAAGATTTTATGTCCAGTTGGGATGCAGTACGAAAAAATTCATGCATGTTGTAATGACTGCATTTTGTACAGAGATGATTTTGCTGAACTAGATTACTGTCCTGTGTGTGGGGTTTCTCGGTACAGACCGACCAACGGAGATTCTACTGTACTAGTCTCAGACGCCGACCGCCGTCCAGCAAAGGTGTGTTGGTATCTCCCAATAATACCAAGGTTTAAACGGTTGTTTGCTAATGGGGAAGATGCAAAGAACCTTATATGGCATGCAAATACTAGAAAATCAGATGGATTGATGCGACATCCTGCAGATAGCCCGCAATGGAAGGCAATTGATCGTCTGTATCCTGAATTTGGGGCCGAGCCTAGAAATTTAAGGCTTGGTCTTGCAACGGACGGAATGAACCCATTTGGAACCTTAACTACTAACCATAGCTCGTGGCCCGTTTTGCTGTTCATTTATAATCTCCCTCCGTGGTTGTGCATGAAGCGAAAGTATGTTATGCTGAGTATGATGATAGCTGGTCCAAGACAACCAGGTAATGATATTGACGTATATCTAAGACCGTTAATTGACGATTTGCGGAAATTGTGGGATGAAGGGGTTGATGTATGGGACGCAAATTTGCAGCATGCTTTCAAGTTGCGTGCAATGGTTTTTTGTACCATCAATGACTTTCCAGCCTACGGAAATTTAAGTGGATATAGTGTCAAAGGACATCACGCATGTCCTATATGTGACCAGAATACTAGTTTCCGCCAACTTAAACATGGAAAGAAGACTGTGTATACTAGGCATCGAAGATTTCTCAAACAGTATCATCCGTATCGACGCTTGAAGAAGGCATTCGATGGAAGTCAAGAACATGAAACCGCGCCAAATCCATTAACTGGTGATGAAGTATATCAGCGGGTCAAGGATGTCGTAAATATGTTCGGCAAGTCCCAAAAAAAACCATCATCCACTTCAAACATGTGGAAAAAGAAGTCTATTTTCTTTGATCTTCCGTACTGGTCCGATCATCATGTTAGGCATTGTATAGACGTCATGCATGTCGAGAAAAATGTTTGTGATTCTTTAATTGGGACCCTCCTAAACATTAAAGGCAAGACAAAGGATGGTTTCAAGTGTCGTCAAGACTTGGTTGACATGGGTATACGTCAAGTGTTGCATCCTATCTCAAAAGGTAACAGGACATATCTGCCCCCAGCCTGTTACACAATGTCAACAGCTGAAAAGAGAAGTTTTTGTGAATGCTTGCGTAATATCAAAGTCCCACAAGGCTACTCTTCAAACATCAAGAGTCTTGTGTCTGTGAATGAGCTTAAGTTGGTTGGCTTGAAATCACATGATTGTCATGTGTTAATGCAACAACTTTTGCCTGTTGCAATCCGCGGAACATTGCCTGAGAAGGTCCGTGTTGCAATCAGTCGCTTGTGTTTCATTTTTAATGCTATATGTGCCAAGGTCATTGACCCTAAACAGTTGGATGCTTTGGAAGATGAGGTTGTCGTTGTCCTTTGTCAAATGGAGATGTTTTTCCCTCCTTCATTTTTTGACATTATGGTACACTTAGTTGTTCATCTGGTAAGGGAAATAAGGTGTTGTGGTCCTACGTATTTTAGATGGATGTATCCAGTTGAGCGGTACATGAAGGTCTTAAAGGGTTATACGAAGAATCGACATCGACCAGAGGCCTCAATAGTGGAAAGATACGTTGCTGAAGAATGCATTGAGTTTGCCTCACAGTACATTGACTCATTGAAACCTGTCGGTGTTCCTGCATCCCGGCATGACCAGCCAATAGCCGGCAAGGGTACTCGTGGATACAATGTTGTGACAATGACTAGACATGACGTGTCACAAGCACATTTGTATATATTAAACAACACAACAGAGGTGTTTCCGTACATAGAGGCTCACAAAAAACATGTTAGAGATAGTCACCCCAAAATGAACATGATGAGGGTATTGCAAGAGCACAACAAAACTTTCATAAATTGGTTTAGACAAACAATACTTGCTGATAAAAGTGTTTCCAGACGACTCACATTGTTAGCCATTGGCCCAAATTTGAATGTCCCTACATGGAAGGGGTATGACATTAACAATTATTCATTCTACACAAAGTCCCAAGATGATAAAAGTTCGGTACAAAACAGTGGGGTCTGTGTTGATGCTGATTCGGAGCACTTTTCCAGTACATCGGATAACAACCCCATTCGAGCATCCATGTCTTACTTTGGTGTCATTCAAGAAATTTGGGAGGTTGATTATACATCATTTAGAGTGCCTGTTTTTAAGTGTCAGTGGGTGAACGGGACAACAGGTGTGTTTCAAGATCCATTGGGATTTACTTTGGTAGACCTTAGTAAGGTGGCATATATAGACGAACCTTTCATTATGGCAGCACAAGCCAGACAAGTTTTCTATGTACAAGATCCATGTAATTCAAGTTTGTCTGTGGCTCTGCAAGGAAGACCAAGTGGAATGACTTACCATAATGATGAGTCAACCCTTGACATTGGTCAAATGTCTAGTTTTTCAAAACAATTGCCTTCAATGAATGAAGCTGATGAAGTGGATGATGGACATGCAAATCGTGTAGATCATGATGAAGGTCTATGGGAAAACATCCCTACAGGCTGAGTGCGAAAGTAATGCTTTGTTTAATGTGTAAATATAATGATTATGTTAGTATTACGCCTTTGCTTTTGTTAATGTCTAAATGTAATCGTTAATATTAATTGTGTATTTTATTTACAGGATCATGGCCACAGATCCGACGTCTCCTCCGCAGTCCGATGGTCAATCAGAGGCGACTTCCAAGAGGAGTAGAACAACGACACGGCTGAGAACATTGACATTAAGAACCGTGGATCAGCCCAGACCGGCTGTTTATGTGGATCCCGCTACCGGGAGAGCATCCGGACCGATGCGTGAAAAGTTCCACAGCTACCTAGGCGTAGTGGCGCGAGAAAAGGTTCCCATTATCCACAATAATTGGAAAGACGTACCTGAAACGCTAAAGGAGATTGTGTGGAATGACATTCTAGTAAGTCCTTCATACCAATTACAATATTTGAATTAAGAATCAATTTTTCTGTTAAAAACATAATTGACTATAACAAATAGTTGTCCTTTATAATCTCTACATGTGTTTCATGCCCTTTATTTTAAATGACTTGTCCTTTATTTGAATAGTTAATCACTATCCTAGACTCCTATATTTGTAAAGAACAGCACAAGGGCAGTTTTTATTTTAAACATGAATATTAGTTAGTTAGATGAGGTTGAGAACAAATATTGTCAGATCAAAGTTAGAGACCAGAACAAATCATGTGTATAATAAGTTCACAAATTTAAATTGATAACTTAAACAAATGAAAATTGGCATGGGTTTTGTGTTAGGGAGCAGGGGTAGTATTTTTATCCTTAAATACTTAATAGGGTAATGCATATTATTTTTTATGCTACTGTAAACATCCCAAATTTCCTAAAACTATGACAATAGCTGCCTACCCACTTGCACCGCCAAATAAAGCATTGCTTTCCAATCCACATAATCCAGTGGCCCTCCAAATATTATGATTAATAGGAACTTCTTTTCTTTTTTGTTTTTTACAAACACTTAGAATTATACAAACTCAGTTAACACTTAATAGCATTTTTATCACCCATCTATTGTCTATAAAGCTTTTGCGATTCCAATGAGAGAATTGCATAAAATGATTTTTATGTTCAATGGGGAAAGGGCCCACTCTATTGACCCATCTCAAAGCCTCCCACCATAAATTCCTAGTCATTCTGCATGAGAACATGATGTGGCCAATATCTTCCTCTTCACTATCACATAACGGGCACCTATACGAAGGCAAAGTGATGTGTCTCTTTCTCAAGTTAGCCTTAGTAGGCAATCTGTTTCTGAAAATTCTCCAACAGAAGGCAATCTGTTTCTTTCGTAAAATTAGTCAATAATAATTTAATATGTAATTTCTATTTTTTAATGTGTTGATTAATAACAATGAAAATTCTCTAACAGAAGGCAATTGCTCTTGGGGGGATTTTCAGATTCCAAATAATCTTAAAAGCTCTGTCGTCATTAACAGATCTGCCATCATTCTTGAGGATATTGTAGGCTGACTTTGTGGAATAGGCTCCACTAGGATCAACCTTCCAAATAAGGGAGTCCATACTGGTTGGGCAAATCTGGACAGCATCAATCTCAGCATTAATAACAATTATTGAAAGGGCCTTCCTAAAATATTTCCCAAACAAGACTTCTTTGGCCTCTTCGAAGACATTATTTGGGTCAGCAAAGAAACAAATCCTTGTTTTATTATTTCTACTTTCTATACAATATTTCAAAGGTCATTGATATTGTTTGAGAACACAAACTTCAAATTTTCAGGTGTCTCTACCTGCAATAGAAACATACAACATATTCATGTATACAACTCTAGTGTCTTATCTAAGCTCGAGTCCACACCACATCATGGAGTTGCTTGCTGATTGATTTAACAGTTACTTGGTCATCCTCACCATATAGAATCCAGAAAGATTAGTCAAACCTAACTTCTGGTATATGAAATTTAGTATTGAACAGAATGTTAGAAACTAAAATCTTCATAGGGTGCAGAAGTTTATCAGTCTTATTTACAGTTTTCAGCCCTGTATTTACTGTTCCAATAGAACTTAAATCTTGCAGTTGCTGGGGTGGGGTAGGACAATTTTTAGCATGCTAAAAATTCATGTCTACCAGTTTGTGGTGGGGACATCACAAAATCGTCTGCAGAATCCTTGGAAGCAGCATCTTTGTACGAGCAGGCAGCAATTATTTCCTTGTTTATTGTGCCATGCACAATGTCAACAACTTTAACATAAAAGAGATGAAGAGGTAAGTTACAATTGCAAGTCTTAAGTTATTTCCTTGTTTAAATCACACCAAGCTTAATATTGTTAGGCTTCTTCCTTGTGTCAACTTGTCAAAAGGTGCCCTCTTACGAACAAAGAGGATAGGCTTACAGGCATAAGTGTCCCTCACCTGAGAAGTGCTTCACAGGCAAATGCTCTTCCAGTCATTGGAGTCAATCTTGTAGAAAGCATAATACTCCTCCTTTGTGATCTCCTAAGGCTCTGTCATCCAAATGGCCTTATCCTTCTTTTTGTAGTTGTGAAAACAAAGTCCTCTAAAGGTTTCCCCCTCACGAAGGATTTTTCCTTTCACAGCAAACTAATGTTCAATTTACGAATGGTAACCGGCAGATCTGAATGAATTTCCTTACCTTAAGTCTTCCTATTTTTTTGTCACTAACTAACTCTAAAACTAATATTCTAATTATCCTTAATTAACTCCCCCTTCCTACGGTCCTAATGGTAACCTTTTTAGAATTGGACTTTTCTGTATCTATTGGTTTATTTCCTGGTTGATTTCTAGAGTGCAGTTACCTCTGAAGAAGTCGGACATTTAATCATAATTTTTGTCATTTTTTAAATTCTGATTTTAATGTGATTATGCAGCAAACAGCATAACTTTTTTATATCCTGTTGGCACTTTTCCTGCTGATTTTGTATGGTAATATCTTACCGATATGGGACATACACTGCTGGTTGGTTTAATTATTTTTGAAGAATATTATTGATGTGTATCTATGAGCAGGGTGGTAGCTGTAAGAATTTTAAAACCTTTTAATAACAGCTGATTTGAAATTCTTTTGTTTAAATGCAGAATGATAACCAACCATTAGTACCTGTCCATAATTCACACGGGATTGCTCTTTCCCAAATCTGCCCGAACAACTTGAATGGAAATGTTTTGACATAAGTTCTATTTGATTTGATTTGATTTTTTTGTTGGGTGGTGGTGGTGGTTAGCATTGAAGTTTTAAAGTTATGAATACTATTGTATTATTGTCTATGCCACAACTAGGGTTACCTTGAATTTTTCACATTCTGGTTGTACATTATTGTTTTGTTTGGCACAATCACAAGTATCTTAACCATTTTTGAGTTCTGGTGAAGGCCACTTGATCTTTGTGATACAAATTAAACAAGCCCAGATGTCCTGTCTCTTGGGTATCAAGGCTCTCTTGCTGGTGGTTTACCAATGTCAAATCATAGTTCTGTTTCATCTGTGCATCCTTCAGCTGGGCTAAATTCATCACTTCCATCATCTTCTGGTATTGGTCTTAGCAATAACTTAACATCATCTGGTCCATTGGCAGCCCCTGCCAGGTTAGCACATTTTATAACTGGAGATTCTTGCTATGCAATTATTAAATACACATAATTAGTTATTCAATGCTAGGGACTGCATGTGTTTTCAGGGATAGTAGATATGGAGTTTCACGAACTCCACCTTTATCAGTTGACGAACAGAAGAGAATACAACAATATAATCAGATGATATCTAGCAGAAACATGCCGCAATCTACCATGTCTGTTCCTGGATCTCTTTCAGGAAGTGATCTTGGTGGTGTGCGAATGTTGCCTGGTGGAAATGGTATGGGCATGTTGGGGTGGGATTAACAGAAGCATTAGACCAGGGTTTCAGAGAGTGCCATCATCATCTATGCTTAGTTCTGGAGGCATGCCTTCTTCTAGTATGGTGGGGATTCCAAGCCCTGTAAATATGCATGCTGGAGTTGGTGCTGGACAAGGAAACTCAATGCTGAGACCTCGGGAGACTGTACATATGATGAGGGTGAGAAGTGCTCTGGTTCTCTCTTCGAATTTAATTGGTTCTATTGGTGATAATTAACATTTTGGGGTTGGAATTTCTGCTTTTGGCTATGAAACTTAATATCCATCCAATTTAGCATCCCAGTTATTACAATGTTTCCAATAGTTTCTCAACTTGGTTGGGCAATAAGTTCATAGCAAGTCAGTTCTATTTTGATTGATCTTGCCTTTGTGCATCAATTAACATTTATGGTGATCCTATTTATTTTAACCAATGATTTTTCTTACAATTAGATATGTTTCTTACAATTTTTGTCATCAGACTCTTCAACATATTTTAAAATTTTACGAGATATATTTAAGAAAAAAAAAAGAAAAAAGAAAAGTTAGATATGTTTCTCAATATTTATGGGCCTGTGCTCTGCACAGTATTTAGTTTGGGAAAATAATTATATTTATTTTATATCATATCCATTTTAATAACTAAAGAATAATGTTTTTTTTATAAATACTAAAAACTATTATTTGAGTATATAATAATTTAAGAATATAATATATTTTATAATTACTACGTAAAAATAGTTTTATAAATTGAATTAATAGAGTAGATGGAAAAAATTGCGTAACAGTGAGGAAATTTTGCAATTTTTTTTACTAAATTACATAAAAGTTTTACAATAAGAAATTTTTCAGTCAAAAAAAATTATAAAGTTTTTAAAATATTATGACAATGAAGTAAAAAAACTATAAACAAATAATAAATAAAATGCTCCCCAAATTTAATTGGAATGAAAAAAATAGAAATAAGAATTTAAATTTGCTGATAAAACAATCTTCAATAAATCTTTAGTTAGGCGAGAAGAGACAGAATATAGGGAAAAATTTTCATATTAAAATTATTATGATAATAAACTAGAGAAAGGTTCGACAATTAAAATGAAATATATATATATATATATATATCTTAGCAATTCAAATATCAAAATACTTTCACGCAAAAAGTTCATACATGTGTACATGTTTTTAATGTTTAACAATTCAGATGTTAATATGTTTTCTCATAAAAATACTGCTATACGGTATGAAATTCTAAAGTACGAAAAACAAGAAAGATGATGCATAATTATTTAAAGAAAAATAAATAAAACTTCAATAGATAAATCTTTTGTAATAAAATTCTGCTTATCTTGGTAGCTATCTATATTACCCAAATCAAATAAACAAAAGCTAATAAGAATTACTGCTGGTAAATGCTACATTTTTCTTGTTTTGGTAGTGCCGCATATTGCCTCTTCAAAACTTTCAATTCTTTCGAATCTTTTTTTTGAAAATTTGAGGTCTGCTTTAATTTGCTTCTTAGTTGTTTAACATTTTGACAACATTTCACAAATGAAAGTTAGAACAATAATGATTTGATTCATTTTAGAATTTAAAGCTTTCTCTAGTTTATTATCATAAGACCCCACAAGAAAGCTTTCATGGTGATCCCTACAAATTTCTCTAAACCCTGCCTAAGATGGTTTTTCCAAAAGTCGACTTAGAATCTATAGAATTTAAGATAATTTTTCTAATTACAATCTTAGAATTTAAAAAAAATTAAAAAAACCTACAGTAATATTTTTTTATCAAATAAAAACTCACCATAATTGACTATAGAATTTACAAATCATATTTGATAAAAATCGTCTCTCTTCCCAACATGATGATATTTTGTTACTCAATAAAAATAATTTTAAATTCATGATTGATTTGGTGAAAAAAATCTTAAAACTTAAAAGAAAGTCACATTTTCCCCCTAATTATGCCATGCAATAATATTAAAAAATTCAAATGAAATTTTAAATTAAATTATATATGAAGATTATTTTAATTTCTGATGATACGCTAATCTTAATTATTTTACTTTACCAGAACTTCTTAATATCAAATATAGATAATATTTCTATAAAAAAAAATTAACATCGAATAAATATATATACATATAAGCTTAATTTATCAACTTACGTTGCATGTAAATATAAAAACAATTATCAAAATTTAAATATTACTTTAACTATATGCACAAAAAATTGGTGAACAAAAATCATTCAAAATTATTATATATGTACTTGTCATAATTGAGAAAGAATTGTAATAAATGCATAGAAAGAAAAAAGAGCTTTTAATTTCATTTAGACATAGTTTGCAAGAAGGCGGAAAATAAATGATGCAAACTTAAGGATATTCATCATTTAGTTACTGGCTTTTCTTGTATAAAATCCAACCTTGGAAAAGAATACCATACATTACACGCATAGAAATTTAATTAATACAATACAAAATGAACATAACAACAAAAGAAATTGACATGCTAACAAGAAAACTATGAAAATATTGGTGGCAACAGTATATAAGTATGACATACTACATATAAGACCTTCTATTTTATAGTTAAGCCTTATCCCTAAACATAGATACTAACCATTTATTTAAGTTTTAAAAATTGCAAGTATTCACTATTAATTTTTTGGCAATCAACACAAACATTCCACCAATCACCAAATATAAAATACAGCTACACTACTAAAAAAAAGGCTTTTTACGACGGTTAATTAGTGCATTTAACGACGGTTATCAACCGTCATTATTTAAAACGTCGTTAAAACGGTTATTAACTAATAACCGTCTTTGTATGCTATGTCAGAGTTTACTTTCAAAGACGGTTATTTGCTAATAACCGTCTTTGAACTGTGTGTCAAATAGGCATTCAAAGACGGTTATTAGCTAATAACCGTCTTTGAAAGGTATGTCAGACTTTACCATCAAAGACGGTTATTAACAAATAACCGTCTTTGAATGTCGTGTCAAAATAGACATTTAAAGACGGTTATTTGCTAATAACTGTCTTTAAATACTGTGTCTTTCAAAGACGGTTAATTGTTATTAACCGTCTTTAAATGTTGTACCAAATTGTAGATGGAGCAGTACAATAAACAGGTTTACCACAAATAACCATATATGCTGAATCATTGTCAACCAGTTTCAACTATTAGTATGTGTTTAATAATCATAATTATCTTAAAAATTCATATGAACTGAATCAAGGGACTGAACATGGAAAGCAGTGGACTCCGATAATAACTCAGTTTTAACCATAACATCCAAAAAGGGTTCAGTTTCAAAAATCTAATCATAGCAACCTACAAAAAGCTAAAAATACAACTACAGATGCTAATTACATTAAAATGTTGTGTATATTTATATTTATATGTTTAATTAGCATAAAATATTTAATGTTGCTTAGTACAGTGTGATTTCCAAGGAAAACATTGTAGGTTATTGCAAGATTCTGTCCATTTACTAGTGCAGGCGCCTCCAACCCCATCACAACACTTGCATACAACTCCAAGCGTTGCAAAAATCTTTGAGTACCCTGCAATTACATCACATAATAAATCAATAAACAGCCAAAAAAGAATTTAACTAGAATGAGCTAATAAAATCATAGATTGTTATATATAGTAATAACTTTTTTATATGAAAAAATCTGTTGGAGATATTAAAAAATCTAACTGATCATATTAAAAAATCAGTGCTAGTTGGTATACATAATAAGAGTATATTAATTTTTATGATAATTATTTTAAAAATTATATCTAAGAGAAATTCTAATTAGTTAATGGTATAATTATCTTTGTATTAAAAATTGGACACCGCAACAAAATCAACTAGCACTGATTTTGTTAACCTGCATGTGCAAATCCTCTGATTTTGTTAACTTGTTAAACATTCTTTAATTTTTATTATTTCTATTGTTTTCTAGTATTCCAGTACACCCGTTTCTCCTTCACGAGGATTGAAAATATTATTTATCTTAAATATTAATATAGATTTATGTTTTATGTTAACAAAATAAAAGCAAAACTCATTATGTACTGAGTTTTAAAGAATGAGAAATTAACTTGTTAAGATTCTTTTCTAAAATGTTTTTTAGTTCTCCCATTTATTGTATTTTAAAAACTATATTTTACCATATACTTTAATAAATTATATATCTATAATTGACAACAATAATTAAGTCAAGTATATATAGGATATATATATATATATATATATATATATATATATATATATATATATATATATAATTATCATATGAAAAAATTAATATAGTTTTTCAAATATCTTTTAAAGTCGTCTATGCTAGAAAATTAAGAATATACTTATTATTTTATTTTAAATAACAAATTATAATTAATAAGTAAAGTCATTTCAGAAGGGAGTGAGAAGATATGGAAGTGGCAATGATTACCGCAGCAAGTAGACCAATCTCCACAGATGCAAATAGTACTCCAAAGAATGCTCCAGCGCATGCAAGAAAGTCTATCTTATCAACCTTCCAAATTTTGTAAGCTTCACTGAGGTCAATGAGTCCTGGTAGGGCAGAGAGAATCACAGAAGCAAGAATAGCTGTTGGAGTATAAATTAAAAATGAAATGGAAAATAATTAGGTTTGACAAAAAAAATAGATAGGGAATGAATATGGTAACTTCGTATATTGTATTAATTAAGTTGAGGGTTTCATATATAATTATAATTATAATTGGTTACTCACAGTAAGGGCAACGACAGCAACCACTAGTCCAATTTTGGCCACTTCTCCAATGTAGGGGTTGTTGAAGTCTAACTGATGGATGGAGCTTGGATTCAACCCCCCTTTTACATGTTTCACAATTTTAACTCCATTTTTATCAGCTCTTGTGATAAACACAATTAGAGTTGACACAACAACAGATACAAGAGGAGAGATTGATGCCAACCAGAATAGTTTCTTCTTCCTTTTACCCTGCCAATTAATTAGCACAAATTAATTTCAAACTAGAGGGAATTGAACAAAGACATAGTAATATTTAAGAGTTGGTTCAGTTATATCGCCTACCAAAAATCTCGTCGTTAGGATGAAGACCAAGAACGAGCATCCCAAGATAAAATTTCGAGGGTTCCACTGTAATTCAACATATATGTTAGCATTGATGATATGCGTATGCATGATGAAATTATATTTATTAGTTCTAGGAAATTTTAATAATTACATTTCTTGTGCCTGTTTAATTTGGAAGCTAATTAGTTATTATTTTACCTTTCCACTAATAAATGGATGCAGAATATGAGTGATTATTTTTTTAAAAAGTTATCAAAAAAAAGTAAATAATAATATTTTTAAAAATAAATCAAATTAAACACGTACCTAATCCATCAGATTTTTTTTAATTAAGGGGACAATAAACAAACAAACAGAAAACAACTACATGTTTTTTAATCATTAAACTTATGCTTAATAATATTTATAATTAAATTTATTATAATAAATGTACTGAATGGTGAATTGGAATCTGGTTCCAAAACTATTGCAGCATGGGATAGGAAATCCACAAGGAACCCAAGTCTGTTAAATTTTAATGGATGGCAAAGTTAAAAAAGATCACTCTCAACCTTATGGGAAACTTATAAAAATATAATGATAGGAATATGAGCATAGTATGTTAATTAATTGTTCACCTGAGGAGTCCGAAGGAAGTCTGAAAGATACCAGCAAAGAGAGTAGCAAGCAAAATCAGCTTTGTATAACCCACTGGATCAGTAGCAGGGTCTACTAATTTCTCCATCATTGAGGATAACAAAAGAGAAACCACTGCCACTGGACCAATTGCTATCTCCCTCGAGGTTCCCATTACAGCATAGATAAGTGGTGGTACCACACTTGTATCTAAATCATTTTATTTCACAAATTAGTAATAAACCAATATCGAGTACTAAATTTATTATTTAAAAAGGCATCATATGGAATGAAAAACAATTGTAATGATAATAAGTAGGAAAAAAAGAAGTGGCTTACAAAGGCCATATTGAGGATCAAGATGTGCCAAGGTGGCATACCCAATGCTCTGCATTGAAAATTGAAAACATCACACAACAAGCAGAAATAGTTCTATATCAATTGCAAGTGGTAGCTTAGCTTAATTATATATAAATTAATTATAATAACATATGCAATATGTATACCTGGGGAATACAAAGACTAGCAATAGTGAGACCTGCAAGAAGATCTTTCCTGAACTTAGTAGCAGTGTAGTTTCTGCCCGAAGCAAGAATTGGAAAAACCACCTGCAGAACTGAAAGGAGGAGTGTGGTGCAGGGTTGATCTATGAGAGAGGAAAGTTTATGTTTATAGTGGGAGATAGTTTTGCTCACAGAATCTGCAACCACACGCCATGGACTTGGGGGCTCATGAGCGTTAAGCACCCACTGAGACCTTATATCCTTCGCGTTCTTCTCAATGTCAACCTGCATGTGCAAATCCTCTGATTTGCAGGTTTCCATAGCTGAAGAAGCCATGTTGAAGTGTTTGGGAGAACTTTGTCTCGTGAAAAACTGACCAACTACATTCTCATGTGATGTGACTTACCTGTGAATTGCAAAGCTATGAAGTTGAAGGACTTGGGGTTAGAAAGCACCTTAAATAACGCAACAAAAGGCCTTGCTTCATTTTCACACCAAATATAAAAAAATACATACATATATATATATAAAAGAGATATGAACTAAAGGATTCGGGATTCGGCACATATACACTCTTAATTAATGATTCTCACTTTCATACATGAAAATAATATCTCCATCATGAAAGACTTAAATTTATTAATATGAAATTATTCTAACTTAAGTGACGATCATGAGTTTAAATTATGTAACTTACTTAATTCGACTCAAATAATACTTATGAAAAGCTCAAATAATACTTATGAAGGATACTCATAATCTATATTAAAAAAATTAGAGAAAAACTTTTATAATTTTTAATATTACAATTTTTTTTTACTAATAAATGGAAGTAAAAAAAACATAGGAAAGCCAAAAAAAAAAAGGCAAATAAAAATAGTGTTGTTGGTTCTAAATAAAAAGGAAGAAAAAAAAGGTCAAACAAGTCACAATTAAGAGAAGCTGGCAAATTAAACACGAGGAAAAGAGTTGAAAATAAATCCTACATTAGCATAATTATAAACAAATAAAAAGAGTATACAAGCAAGATTATTACAAGTAGATACTCCATTTTCAGAAAAACAGTTCACTCAAACTACAAGTCCACCATCTCATGATCGTATGGCCTGCCAACAAATTTTAATAAGCTGAAAATGTCTGTTACAGAACATATAACAGGAGTTGACATATGTGCCACACATCTGATCAATAGGAAGTTGACATATGTACAGAAAAATGATATTCAAGCCAGCATAAAATATATCTCCACCACCTACCAGTTCATAAAAACCAGAGTTAGTGAACTTATTAAATTCAAACTCTAAATTCTGTTGTAACAATTGAGCCTACCCAAGAATAAGGCAACTAAAGCTCAAGCTTTAGAACCACAAACAAAAAATTATTTGTTATTAGCTTTTTGTAAAACAAAAAATATGACATATGTTAATAAAAACCATTTCATACACTCTGCAAAACCATTTCATACAGTATTTGTAGTGTACTCTCAATGGAAATACACTTATGAGATAACCTCTAATATTTTTTTATCAGTGAAAAACTCTATAAAAAAAGGTAAAACCAAAAGACAGAAACTCCAAGGACCTTATAAGTCCAATCAGCTGAGCCCACTGAGCATCAACAGTACTCCATTGATCCCCCTCAATAACCAAAAAAATATGAAATACGGCATGTGAGAATAGGGTCAGAGAGGATAACATTAGCACAGACCATGATATCAAAGATGGTTGACAGACACGAAATCTTGTTTGCAAAACAAGAAAAAAGATTCACTACATAAATAAAAGACATAACTAGTTATATTAGCATCTAAAATACTAGAAAAAAGAAGTGCCAAGTGATGAAATGATAGAAAAGAATAATAAAATCATATATGTCCAAACAAACTTATATCACCAAATGCCTCCTAAAGGACCTGTAGATGAACCTTCCTCTGCACCTTCTTGTCTCAAACAATGGGGAGTACTCAACCCTCCCCATAATAACTATGCTAATTATGTGTGTCTTGTTCTACACAATTTGGTTTTTTTGCTATTAGTTGCATTGGTATTTGTAGCCAATACCAAGGCATTATTGGCATTTGAAAGTTTGTATTTAATTGACTTATTTTCCATTGAGTTAGCGTGCCTTTTTTTAAAAGGATATTGCTGCATAATTTGGTGGTAATAGAATATAATAAGAGTTCCATTATAATAGAATATAATAAGGCAAGGAAAGCCAATGATACACCTGCTACCTGCTGGTAATAGAATATAATACCATCATTATTGTTTAATAAGAGTTCCATTAAGAATATTTAAATCATTCCCCACCTAACATACGAATTCAAAGACTCTGTTGCGGCGCCTTTGTGTTTGCCGCAGACACAAGTAAGTGCTGCTATGCATCTCTAACCAAATAAGTGCTGCAGACACAGCACAAACAAGTTTTTATATACAAAATTTAAGATCTTTACTCTTGTTTTCAAATAGCATATGCACAGGGTAGCTAGCCTGGTTGCTCATGTAAAGCAAAAAGAGGAACATATAATTAATCTAACCTTACGCTCACGAACAACCTTGGCGGCCTTGTCCATTCCTTCCTCAAGGAGCCTGAGATCTTCCATGCCCAGCTCATTCAGACAATCTCCCATTCTCTACCTAAGCCATGAACAAACACCAGCAGTAAACAAATTAAATAAAACATGTGCATGTGCATATATATATATATATATATATATATATATATATATATATCAAGAATAAAACATTACCAAAGAGATCGATCGAAGTGATGAAAGATATATATACCTAAACTCCTTACGAAGATTCCTATTCACCTCTTTCAGTTTCTTCAAGTTCTCTTGCATATTCTGGGGGACAAATCAACCAATTAAAATAAAATATATTATCAATTACAACTTCCAAAGCAGCAGGCAGAAGTAAATCTGAAGAAAAGAAAAGAGAGAACCTCGTAATGAGAGTTCCAAATATCAACTCCCAGAGTCATCTGGTATTGATCGAAGAACTGCTTTGTTCTTGAAAAAAGAAAAAGACATAAGAGAGAAGATAGGTAGGTAGGGTTTGTTGGATGAGATAGAGAATAAAAAAAACGTACGATTGCTCGATCTTGTGGAGTTTTCCAGTGCTGGAGAACATAATAATAGAAACCTTGGCATCGTAGAGAACGGTGAGCTCGTTGGCCTTCTTGGTGGTGTTCTGTATCCTCTTGATCTGGATCTTTCCTCTAGCCATAGCTAATAGCTAGCAGCTTCTTCACTTGCTCGATCTGGGACAGCGATTTCAATTAATGAGGGAAAGAGGAGGTGCGTTTGCATTGCCGCAAATGGGAGGCCTCTTTGCCAAATTAGTGAAAGCTATTGCACGCTTTTTCATAAACGTCTTGTGCTCTTTCTCGTTTCATCGTCAACACCAGCTCCCATGTGCACTGTGGGGACCCTTACGAGAAAGAGAAGAGAGAGTATGAGAGTGAGAGTATGAGAGGGTCAGTTGAGTGGAGGCAGGAAGGTTCAAGAATTAGGGTTCGCGAAAGGAGAAGGAGGAGGACGCATTTTGCATTTTTTTTGTTTCTCAATTACGACGGGTTTTTATTAAGACCCACAGTGAATTTAATTACATATAACATTCTAAGGCGGTTTTCAATGACCGTCTTAGAATGTGTGTCGTAAAATACTCTAAAACTAACAATAATTACAAAAATGTCACCGTACTATTTTTTAAGGCGGTTTCTGTACAACCGTCGTAGGATACGTGTTGTAAAAAGCTAAATGATGCAAACTTAAGGATATTCATCATTTAGTTACTGGCTTTTCTTGTATAAAATCCAACCTTGGAAAAGAATACCATACATTACACGCATAGGAATTTAATTAATACAGTACAAAATGAACATAACAACAAAAGAAATTGACATGCTAACAAGAAAACTATGAAAATATTGGTGGCAACAGTATATAAGTATGACATACTACATATAAGACCTTCTATTTTATAGTTAAGCCTTATCCCTAAACATAGATACTAACCATTTATTTAAGTTTTAAAAATTGCAAGTATTCACTATTAATTTTTTGGCAATCAACACAAACATTCCACCAATCACCAAATATAAAATACAGCTAATACAGTTACCTTCTAAATGAGCACCAAGACCCTCCAAAACAGTAAGATTAGCCCTTCAAGTTAATACAATTTTAATTTTCTTATCTACCAGTAGAACCACACTTCAAAAGTATATATATACAATAAGTATATTCTTTAAAGAAATCTTGTGGAGGAAACTTCAACTTATCCTTCATGAAGGAATATATTCTTCAGTTTTTATTATTGAAAACCTGAATTTAGTGTGTCTTATATAGTAAAGGAAAGAAAACAAAAATGAAAAGAGAAAAAAAAATCACATAAGTGAGGTTAATTAGGAATTAAAAAACAATAAAATGGTTTTTAAATTAACAAATCATTATTTTTAATCATAAGAAATCAGCGTAAATATAACAATTACTTGTTAGACAAGAAATAAGGACAAGTATTCATTGAAGGGTATTTTGAGGATAAAAAAATTGTTAGAGCAGCGGGACTAGTGGGAGTGCCAAGAGGCACACCCATAAAGCACTAGTGTATTTACAAAATGGAACAGAATATTTGATTTATTACTTGTTTTATTATCGTTGAATATCACACATAACAGATTTATACTTTTCTTTAATTTCCCACCATAAAACAAGATCAATGAATTCTAAAATAAGATATTCCAAAGTCCACACCTAAAAATAAAAAAATAAAAACTGAAATTAACCAATTTTGGTCACAAGTCATTAAGGAGTCTGATAACCAGAGCCTGTATGAACTACAAATCATCAATCAGAGTATTTGAGAATAATTATAGTTCAATAGTGTGACAAATCCAAAAATTCAAGCAGACAAGTAACTTGGTCCAAGCATCATCCACATATCTGCAATGGCATTGACATATTTAATGGCCAAAAATAGAGCATTTTCCATGGTTTACCTCAACATGTGGCTGTCCAGCAAGAAGGTTTGCTACTGCAGTACCTACTACAGCATGACTAGCTTCATGCCGTGCAACTAGAGCCTTCTCACTTCCTTTCAACTTGGCAGTCTTCTCTTCTATTCCCTGAAGCAAGTAACTTGGTACATTTATCCATAATAGATAAACTAGACTCAAATTTACATAACTAAAATTTTCAATTTAACATTTGTGATCGACACTCCAAAGCTACACCTACCTTTAAGCAAGGCCTGGTCATAATTTTTAAGACATTTCCCCCAACATAAGGTGTTGGCAGTATTTTTCCATAATGTACACATACAAGCATGCAGTATTTTTATATACAGACTTCATCATGAACCATGAGGACTTAGCATGTAATGATAATGATATGAGTATGACCACTAAAATCAGGTTTTGAGTAATAACCTGTAAGCTGATCAAGGATCGAGCATAAGGGCAATCAATATCATCTGGAGTCACACAAAATGTAATGGAAAGATCAGGCCCCTTACATATTTTTTACGTAGCTCTTCAAATTGTTTCTGCCAAGAAACATAAGATGAAAACATCAATGTGAGTATAAAACAGCACAAGCCATCATTTCACTCACAGCAACTGATGAGCAAAACATCAAAGGTCCAGTATGAACAAAATTGTGAAACTCTAGCATGCAAATGACACCAAAGTGGAATTTTTCCACGGGATAAGATATATCTGATGAAGAAAGGGGATAAAACAAGGTACTTGCATATCATGCTACCATCAATGTTTAATGCAAAAAGAGCCAACGGGGTTGCCATAAAGATCAAGCCATATTTCATGACTTGCTAATGCTACCAGGAAGCTATATATTAGAATCAGAGAGAGGAGGAGTTATATTCAGCTTAATATTTCTCCAAACATCACGGGCATTTTGGTTTCCTCCGTAGCATTAATGCAACCCAAACAAGTGCTAGAATCAATAACCTGTCTGTCATAGAGAATTGATCTAGCTAGTTGGAAGAACAACATGGCATATCTGCCATAAAAAAAATGCATACAGCTAGCTGGCATTTTAGTCTTCCAAATCCAATCCAATATGACAGCTTTGGTGTGTTGCTATACGAACACCAAAGCCGCCATATTTCTCTGGTTGGGTAACATGCCCCTCTTAGGATTTGATTTTGACACACTATCTTTTGTTAATGTGAGACTTGAATTTTTTTTAATACTATTCCAACAATGTGCATTTCATGGGCAAGGAGAAAACTGAGTTTGCTATGGCGAGTCCACCTTATCAATGATCTCCAAATAATCGTCTCTTCTCGGCCTTCCTTGGAACATTTTGAATCCCAAACACTTTCCCAAATTGTTTGTGAAACCAATTTGAGTAATATCTGAAATATCATTTCTGATGTTCCCAGACAATCTCCGGGAAGCAAAAGCTCTAGACTTCTCAACACTAATTTTCAATCCACGGGTTAAGGGAATCAAGTCCGATCAACCCTTGAAAAAGTGATTTGATAAAATTAATTAAAAAAAGAAATCACATGCTGAATGCTTTTTTAGTATCCCAAAGTCAGTTAAAATGAGTTTTAACATAAAAATTGGATTATTTTTTATTTATTATAAATGACAAGTATGTTTTCCACTACAATCCTATTTAAGTTAGATAAAATTATTATGAGTGATAAGATTTTCCGTCTAAATATTTAATGTAGTTATAAACCCATAATTTGAACTTTATGTTTGGTTAAACTAGATTATTTGTTTTATTAACATTAAAAAGCGATTTTTTCAGTCTTTTAAGTGTATAGAAGTTTGGAACTATCTTTTTAGTACTCCGGCAAATGTCAATTAATACCTTTAGATTAAGGAAATAAAAATTAAAGTCTTTAATGATGATTAATTTTTTTTTCTTCCTTTATAATTGTTTATATATCTAACTTCTAATAAATAATAATTTTGAAAAAAAATAGTTTTATACATAAAATTGAAATTAAATTTTTATATTAGATGATCATAATTTAATTGTTATTATAATAACAAATATATATTTAATTTCACACTAATTATCATTTTAGTCACTGCAATAAAACAACAAAAACAATTAATTTTACACTATTTTATACTAATTAACTTTATACGTCAAGTATTAGAATAACAACATACAAAACTAATTTTATACTTATTAACTTAAAAAAAAATATATGTATATAGATGAAAAATTCCAAGAGAGGAAGGGGCTACTCAAGCCCTTGCTCGTCTTTCTCTAGAATCGTCAGTACAACACCAATACTCTCAGCTACACATAACCTTATATATTTTAAAATGTTTTAAAAAGTTCAAGTGAATTGATTTCCAATAGTTTTTATCATTGTACAGAGTAACCTTTAAAGAGTTCTCTCTCATTCTCATTCTTGATTTTCTTTAAATCTAAATATTATAGTAAGTAAACTTATCTAAGCGTAAAGCAAATAAGAAAGCTAGCTACACAAAAAAGCCAACCCTTACCAACTCCCTCAACTTTCACAGAAGTCCTGTATCATCATATCAATGGATCTCCTTTCCTTCACAAAGAGATCGAAACAATCATAACACTAAACAATTCAAACAAGCCCTAGGATTCATCTCCCATTCATAATAAGAGAACTTTCTTCCTTTCCCTTTCACATTAATCCATGCCCAAGCTCTAAGTTTTGCCGGATCCCTTGCGGGCACACAACACAGCTTCCCAATCGACATTGACCCCTCTAAAAATAACATTGTTTGTTTGGGAGGGTACCTGCAGCCCCATCCAAGAGTAACATTTTCTCCCAACTAAATCAGACAACTCACAGAGAAAAAGCATATGCGACACCAATTATTTACCCAATATGCCATTTCAGCCACCACGGCATTCGGATTACAAGAATTTGTGAGTAACCTACTATACTTGTCAGCCAAAGCCCAAAAACTGTATCACCATTCCGGTTGTCCAGCCAGAATTTAGCATCCCTACAACTCCCTAGCCTCCAATATTCTACGTTAATAAAGTTGAATCCTCACCACCACATACCTTTGCCAAATCTCTCCACCAAAGGGAGGCTTTCTTCACAACATCTGAATTTCCGAATCCCCTTCAACCCCCATACTTTGATTCAACAACATTGCACCAAAGACTCCTGTCATGGTTTTTAATTGCGGTTGTGGTTTTACATTGCGAGCAATAGCAAAAAAATGCGATTGATGTGGCCCCAATTAGGGTTGTTGACCTCTATTTAAAACCATGACTCCCGTCATCCTTAATTATTTTCCTTATTTTCATTTTGCAAGCAATTTATGCCATGAGCAATGCAACATCCTTTACTCCTAGCCCTCCCTTCTCTTTCTCAAGACAATTTCTTTTTTTCCCAATTGATCCAAGAGATATGCTTTTCCCCCTCCACACCTTTCCGCAGAAACAAATTTCAAAAGTTGATAGGTTAAAAGCGCCCAGTAGCTTTCAACTAAGAGAAGTAACTCCAAGGGCATGAATACGAGTGATTAACAACTATTTTGAAACTTACGTACAAATTGGATTAAAATTAAACAGCTGTGAAAAGAGAGAACAAATTTTTAAATTTGTCATTAATTAGCACATATATTTATAAATTTTTATAATTTTCATTTTTTATTGAAGAAAATATGAGATGCAATTTTACTAAAATAGAGACTAAAACAAGGAAGGAAAATTGATTTTACAAAAATGCCCGCACATGTACTTTATATATATAAAGATATTCACATGAAGCCAATATTTGTACTGATAAAAATGTTGAAAGATTTGATCATCTACTGGATATTAATTTCATTGTCAACAATGGCTTGAAGACTTTGTAAAATGTTAAAGCCAACTCTGCTCCAGTGAACCCAGTGAATCAAAGATAATGAAGTTCTCTAGCATCAAATGGTTCAACTGTTTACAATGAACTTTTTTATTCAAGTTACATTCTAGGACTCTGATCTGATCCTCAAAGTTCAAAAGTTTTAAAAATGCTTGAAGCTTTCAAATAAACGAAGTGTCTCCAAGGATGTGAATACAAGTTATTAGAGCCTTCTTTTAGGAAATTACACGACACAAGAAATACCTCCATTATTATGAATTAACGGTACAAAAGAGTCTTCAAGTCAAGTGCACATGCAGTGCATACAATAATCAAAATCAAGCCAAGCATAAAACATGCAAAAAGTGCACAAGCATATACAATGAGAAACAAGAACATTAAAAAACCCGAAAACGGCCTGTACCGCGAACAGGTGTTCTCGCTCTCCCAACCTCAAAACAACTATTCAAGCAGGCAATTGATTGGTATTGGCGGACGAACTTGATTGGGCTAAGAATGGCTATGCGGAACATGTTGAGTGAAATTTGGTTGGACTTGCAAAGCCTGCTTTGCCTGAGCATAACACAACTGAATTGTTGTTTGCCTTACTTGAATCATATGGGCTGAACCATCCAAGGAGGTCCTGCTTGCACTGAATTCGGCTGTATTAATTGAACTGCCTTCAGCAGAAATAACAGACCCGAATTCAGTTGAATTAACTGAATTGAATTCGATTGAACTAGCTTAACTGAATTTAGCTAAACTGGTTGACCTGAATTCGGCTGAACTAGTGGAATCAATCTTGCCTGAATTGAATTTGACAGGCTAGGTTGTACCAAATCTGCCAAAAAGCCAATTGGTTGAAACTGTGGTAAAGATCATGCCTGAGTGTTTGCTGATACCTATGAGTTTCCTACCAAAATCATTTGGCCTTGGTTTAGTAGGTCTGTATACCCATGCAAGTACTGATTAACTACCAGAATTTTCTCCAAATTTCCCACGTCTAGCTATTCTCAAATTCTTTAACATGCTGAAATTCGTTGTGAACCATATGATTAATGATATATGCCAATTGTTTAGGCAGCTGAGACATGAGATCGTCTATCACAATGTTGATATGCTATTTTTCAAAGGAGGTCGTCATGGCAACATTTTGTCTATTAGTGGTTCATTTGCCATGACAAAAGAAATTGCCAAGTAAGCATGGTAATTCACTCGGTCTCCATATGAGAGTCACTTTTCTTTTGACCAGATTCTAGCGATGTTTGTGAATCCATTCAATCCAATGAAAATAAAAAAAATCGATCCCCAAACAAAAAACAGAGAAAACATAAAACCAAATGGATAAAAATCTTGAAAAACTGAATTTTTTTATTGGATTGAATTTCCAATTTAATTTTTCAAACCTATCCAATCCCAATCAAACTTGTACATATGAATATATTTTTATTTCTTATATATTTATAAAATTATCATATTACTTACTATTTGAGTTAAGATGCATAAATATAGTTATATAAATAAAATATTTATTATTTTAAATTAATTTTTATTATATATATTACATTAATATTTAATATTTTCTAATAAAAATAAAAGTACGATTAAAAAAGAAAATCAATTCAATCCAAATCGCATCAAATTAGATCCAATTATATCGGATTAAAGTTTTGAACAAAACTGGCTAGATGATAAAGTAAAAATCTAAAGCGAATAAATTAGATGATTTTTCCTTCAAAAATGATCAAATCAAATCCACGAACACCCCAAATAGATTCCATGTTTTTTCCGTCAAATTTCTGAACTTGTTCAGCTATTTGGTCTCACGGGGCATGCAAATTTTGTTGACACACGAATCTGCCAATTGGATCAACCAAAGGCTTCAGCACGGTTCCAAAATAATGTCAAGCAGATTGTCTTGAGAAGGGAAATTTTACACTGATTTAGCTAATTTTGGAAGCCATTTCCGCAGACAGCAACTGAAATTTGGTTGACAACAATTAAAATTTTCCTGACCGGTGAAAATTGTAACTGCTTCTATAACTGGATCGGATCAAGATTTAAAATACTGGAAATTACTATTTACATCATTTTAGCAAATGAGATTCATCAGAAAACTTCTTATATATAGGCTTGAGTAATCTTGAATCCCTTTTATGAAAGTTGCTAGTGTATAATTGTATTGTACTGGTGTCACATAAATTCCAATCTTTTCAATATATTTAGTAGCATTGCTCTAATAAAAAAGATAATATACTAATTAGTATATCATATGAGTAAAGTAAAATTTAATAGAAAATATTTGATATATTAGAAAATATAATAACCCTAACAATACATCTATGTGTATAACCACCTGCAAAGTGTGTGGAGAATTTCAGCTTAATTGGTATTGAGGCATTGTGTCAAGTATCAGTTTTTGATACAACCTCTAAGAAACTCGAGGTTGCACTCGACAAGCAAGATCACATTGCATCTAAGGGATTCAGCTACAACAGAAATCTCTTAAGAGTTTAGACTATGTGTATTATAGCCAGGTATCGTTTCCAAGGAACAGTTGCAACCTGATAAATTGACAACTGAATTGAACATATATATAAAGTCAATTATGTCTGAAACATATTAGCCATAGTGCTGATATAATTGTCACAGTTACAACAACACATCAGTATGTATTCTCAATGATGATATCTTATTTAAAGAACTAATGACATAAATACTACAGTTTAATGTACCATTCTTGTTCTGTCCTCGTACCTGCAAAAAAAAACTTGATGTTAATTAAAAGTCTGAGAACGTTGGTTAAGCAAAGTATAACAAAATGTAGCATACTGATGCAAGACAAAAACAACCATAACATTGATAAAATTATTAAAATTGAAGTAGCACCATGAATCAATAAAATTGTAGAATTAAGAATCAATGAAATATGAAATGACCAAGGATTTGTAGAATGATCTAACTTCTATTTCACTTAATTCCAGTAATCACGATTCAAAATTTGCAAAGCAATGAAAGAGCTGAATGACCGAGAATGAATCACAAAAAAGATTGGTTAGACCGAATGCCTATGCAAAATGGAAACCGACGTATATATCAAAAAGTATAAAACCTGTGATTATAGGTTGAAATCGTTCAAAGCTACAGTCATACAGTAAAAAAAAGCACTAATATATATTCAGATCTAGTGTTGCAGAAATTGATGAAGCTCGCATTTGGAGAGAGAGAGGGAGAGAAAACATGTCAACGAAAGACAGAGAGGGAGAGCATAGGTTGGACAGATCAGACAAAGATAGCACAGATTAAGATTGAGATGCTGATGAATGAATCCTTGAATTCACATGCAGTGGTTTCATTACTTCTTTTCGTAAATTTAATTATAAATGAAATTAATATCTAATTTTATCTAGGAATGTAATATGATGCCCAACACAGATATATCAGCTTACTAATTTGATAATGGTAGTGATAACAAAAGACAAGCAGGCAACAGTAACAATTTGTAGTATAAATGTTAACAAATGACATTTTATTAGAATCCACAATATTTCTATACATGCTAATAAAATAAATTGGTTACCAGATGCTACATTTCTAGTAGTAATTCACAACCCAAGAGAAGAATATATGTTAATACATGATATAGATTAGATCTCACATAATTAAGGAACAAATTAAGAATTAAACATCTGACAAAGCGTTGGAGATTATCATTATATAATTGAAAAGACAGAAATTAGATGATGCCAATTAAATAGGGTAATCAAGAACTCACATCTGTAGAATTTCAATAAGGTATGACCAAACTTTTGGTAAAAATCTTGAGGTTGCGCCACAACAAAGTTCTGAAACTACCTGAGGAAACGACAGAAACTTGAGACTTACCATCCCTCTGGTTATACAGAATTGTTTGGTATTCATCATCAGCATTTCTAGTGAATTTCATCATGAAGAAGTCTCCATTGTTAGACATGCACAATGGTAAAATCATCGATTTTTCTTCATTAGGACGAATATTAAGATGTAAATAACTAAAATTTATTAATTGAATCCAAGACTTGTCATCTCCAAACTTCCTCATCTGCCACAAGCCAAGATGGGTGTTGCTATCTTGCCAAACGCACAGCGAGTCTCTAAAAACTCCAATATTTGTATCAAAAAAGCAAAAATCGTCGGGAAGAAACAGTGATCTGCAAGTCTCCTTCTCCAGGTCAATAGAAATAATTACGATTTCAGAATGAATGGTTTCTTTTCCCTTAATAACAACCCAATTAAGGGTTCCACTCAGATACACTCCACCAACTTTAGGTAAAGTCCAAAGAACAGGAAAACCTTTAAGGTTTCTCCAACTACTGTCACCCGCGCCATAAACTTTCATCTCAGTCTTTTCAAATACGTCAAGTGAGAGCATAGTCAATGCAATTGCTACAACCTTGTATTTGTCACTTGACGGATCATAGCCAAACCCAAACATTGTTCTACGACCAATGCCTGGGGAAAAAGACAGCGTTGGCGATTCTCTGGATATCACCCTTGTCGCCTTGTTCCAGAAACAAACACGGTATTCTTCTAGTATTTCGCTAACCCCACAGTGCAACCCATTACATGAACCGACCAGATGGTAACCTGGCATGTTTGCGAAATTGAACATGAACGTTTCAATTTGTAGGGAATGGAATAACGAACTTACATCACACGATTCCATGTGGATTTCAGGGATGGATCCGAGGCAGACATTTTTCATCAGTTGAAGGTGTTCCAAATCGTCCTTTGCAGCAGATTTGCTTAGGTGCAATTTGATGAAATAGGGATCTGACATCAGGGAGTTCCATCCCTTGCACACACACTTGAATTGGATCAAAGGTTTCACGGGAAGACGAGACAAGATTTCCTCGATGAGTTCCTCACAGAGGAGTGGCGACCATGGTTTCTTCTCTGATCGCATGTTTCTGTGGTTTCTTCTCTGATCGCATGTTTTTGTGGTTTTCAATGAACAGTCCACATATATATGTCCCAATGTTGCTAGGGTTTAACCCTTCAATAAATGAATATATTTTATTTCAGAGATAAATTTATTTAATCTTTTAATAAAAGCTGTAATAAAATTGGAAATAAATCAGACGAAAGATGCAGGAGATAAAAACAACGCAGATTTCTGGACAAATTTAGTGCAATAAATCCTGAGTTAAATACACATAACATTTTTTTGTCCATTTGGATTAAGAAAAATAAGATAAATTAGATATCTTTCTTACAATTTTTGTCATCAGACTCTTGAACATTATTTAAAATTTTACAAGATATATTTAAGAAAAAGAAAAAAGAAAAGTTAGATATGTTTCTCACTATTTATGGGCATGTGCTCTGCACAGTATTTAGTTTGGGAAAATAATTATATTTATTTTATATCATATCCATTTTAATAACTAAAGAATAATGTTTTTTTATAATTACTAAAAACTATTATTTGAGTATATAATAATTTAAGAATATAATATATTTTATAATTACTACGTAAAAATAGTTTTGTAAATTGATTTAATAGAGTAGATGGAAAAAATTGTGTAACAGTGAGGAAATTTTGCAATTTTTTTACTAAATTACATAAAAGTTTTACAATAAGAAATTTTTCAGTAAAAAAAAATTACAATTTTTTAAACTATTATGACAATGAAGTAAAAAAACTATAAACAAATAATAAATAAAATGCTCTCCAAATTTAATTGGAAAGAAAAAAAAAAGAAACAAGAATTTAAATTTTCTGATAAAAAAATGTTCAATAAATCTTTAGTTAGGCGAGAAGAGACAAAATATAGGGAAACATTTTCATATTAAAATTATTATGATAATAAACTAGAGAAAGGTTCGACAATTAAAATGAAATATATATATAGGGGCATGCAAATTTTGTTGACACATGAATCTGTCAATTTGATCAACTAAATGCTTCATCACGCTTCGAAAATAATGTCAAGAAAATTGTCTAGAGAAGGGAAATTTTACACTGATTTAGCTAATTTTGGAAGCCATTTCAGCAGACAGCAACTGAAATTTGGCTGACAACAACTAAAATTTGCCTGACCGGTGAAAATTGTAACTGCTTCTATAACTGGATCGGATCAGGATTTAAAATACTGGGAATTACTATTTACATCATTTTAGCAAATGAGATTCATTAGAAAACTTCTTATATATAGGCTTGAGTCTTCTTGAATCCATTTCATTCAGCATGCTTTTATGAAAGCCGCTAGTGTATAATTGTATTCTACTGGTGTCATATAAATTCCAATCTTTTCAATATATTTAGTAGCATTGCTCTAATAAAAAAGTAATATACTAATTAATATATAATATGAGTAAAGTAAAATTTAATAGAAAATATTTGATATATTAGAAAATTAAATAACAATACATCTATGTGTATAACCACCTGCAAAGTGTGTGGAGAATTTCAGCTTAATTGGTATTGAGGCATTGTGTCAAGTATCAGTTTTTGATACAACCTCTAAGAAACTTGAGGTTGCACTCGACAAGCAAGATCACATTGCATCTAAGGGATTCAGCTATAACAGAAATCTCTTAAGAGTTTAGACTATGTGTATTATAGCCAGGTAGCGTTTCCAAGGAACAGTTGCAACATGATAAATTGACAACTGAATTGAACATATATATAAAGTCAATTATGTCTGAAACATATTAGCCATAGTGCTGATATAATTGTCACAGTTACAACAACACATCAGTATGTATTTCTCAATGATGATATACTAATTTAAAGAACTAATGACATAAATACTACAGTTTAATGTACCATTCTTGTTCTGTCCCCGTAGCTGCAAAAAAAAAAAAACTTGATGTTAATTGAAAGTCTGAGAAGTTGGTTAAGCAAAGTATTACAAAATGTAGCATGCTGATGCAAGACAAAAACAACCATAACATTGAGAAAATTATTAAAATTGTAGTAGCATCATGAATCAATAAATATGTAGAATTAAGAATCAATGAAATATGAAATGACCAAGGATTTGTAGAATGATCTAACTTCTATTTCACTTAATTCCCGTAATCACGATTCAAAACTCACAAAGCAATGAAAGAGGTGAATGATCGAGGATGAATCACAAAAAAGATTGGTTAGACCGAATGCCTATGCAAAATGGAAACCGATGTATGTATCAAAATATATAAAAAAAACCTGTGATTATAGGTTGAAATTGTTCAAAGCTACAGAAATTAGATGATGCCAATTAAATAGGGTAATCAAGAACTCACATCTGTAGAATTTCAATAAGGTATGACCAAACTTTTGGTAAAAATCTTGAGGGTGCGCCACAACAAAGTTCTGAAACTACTTGAGGGAACGACAGAAACTTGAGACTTACCATCCCTCTAGTTATGCAGAATTGTTTGGTATTCATCATCAGCATTTCTAGTGAATTTCAGCATGAAGAAGTCTCCGTTGTTAGACATGCACAATGGTAAAATCATCGATTTTTCTTCATAAGGACAAATATTAAGATGTAAATAACTAAAATTTATTAATTGAATCCAAGACTTGTCATCTCCAAACTTCCTCATCTGCCACAAGCCAAGATTGGTGTTGCTATCTTGCCAAACGCACAGTGAGTCTCTAAAAACTCCAATATTTGTATCAAAAATGCAAAAATCGTCGGGAAGAAACAGTGATATGCAAGTCTCCTTCTCTAGGTCAACAGAAATAATTACGATTTCAGAATGAATGGTTTCTTTTCCCATAATAACAACCCAATTAAGGGTTCCACTCAGATACACTCCACCAACTTTAGGTAAAGTCCAAAGAACAGGAAAACCTTTAAGGTTTCTCCAACTACTGTCACCCGCGCCATAAACTTTCTTCTCAGTCTTTTCAGATACGTCAAGTGAGAGCATAGTCAACGCAATTGCTACAACCTTGTATTTGTCACTTGACGGATCATAGCCAAACCCAAACATTGTTCTACGACCAATGCCCGGGGAAAAAGACAGCATTGGCGATTCTCTGGATATCACCCTTGTCGCCTTGTTCAAGAAACAAACACAGTATCCTTCTGGTATTTCGCTAACCCCACAGTGCAACCCATTACATGAACCGACCAGATGGTAACCTGACATGTTTGCGAAATTGAACAAGAACGTTTCAATTTGTAGGGAATGGAATATCGAACTTACATCACACAATTCCATGTGGATTTCAGGGATGGATCCGAGGCAGACATTTTTTATCAATTGAAGGTGTTCCAAATCGTCCTTTGCACCAGATTTGCTAAGGTGCAATTTGATGAAATAGGGTTCTGAAATCAAGGAGTTCCATTCCTTGCACACACACTTGAATTTGATCAAAGGTTTGACGGGAAGACGAGACAAGATTTCCTTGATGATTTCGTTATAGAGGAGTGACGACCATGGTTTCTTCTCTGGTCACATGTTTCTATGACTTTCAGCGAAGCGCCGAAACACTCTGAATCCAAATTCTGTACCTATCAAGACATGCACCTTCGTGAAAAGTGCATATATATATGTCCCAATGTTTCTAGGGTTTAACCCTTCGATAAATGAATATATTTTATTTCAGAGATAAATTTATTTAATCTTTGAATAATTGCTCTAATATAATTGGAAATAAATTAGGCGAAAGATGCAGGAGCTAAAAACAATTTCTTAACAAATTTAGTGCAATAAATCCTGATTTAAATACACATAACATTTTTTGTCCATTTGGGTTAAGAAAGAGAAGAAAGATTGGATATGTTTCTCACAGTTTTTATCATTAGATTCTTCAACATATTTTAAAATTTTATGACATATATTTAAGAAAAAGAAAAAAGAAAAATTAGATAAGTTTCTCTGAATCATAGTCCATTTTAATAACTACAAATAATTTTTTATAATTACTAAAAACTATTATTGGAGTATATAATAATTTAAGAATATACTATATTACATAAAAGTAAAATATATAACAATGATCAATGAATGAATAATTAAGTAAAAGTTTTACAATAATTATTTTAAAATTATTTTAACTCGTCGAGTTCCCAAATGGAACTATGCAATACACACATTTACTCAATTGTTTTCAAAATTATTTTAACTCGTCAGTTTCCCACAGTGGACCCCATCACAATACTCGTCGCCCTTAAAGGGTCTTACAATTGTGTGATTACACAGTTTATATGAAATTCTGATACCAATGCCAGATGTCGTACCGGATGTCACGACATCACGCTTCAGAACATGCAGATTATATTTGAGAGTATGAACAGATTAAACAAGTAAATAACACAAGAGAATTGTTAACCCAGTTCGGTGCAACGTCACCTACATCTGGGGGCTACCAAGCCAGGGAGGAAATCCACTAAAATAGTGTTAGTTCGAAGATCTAACAGCCACTGTTTACAACCTTCTCACCTAACCACTACCCGTGCAATCTCTACCTAAGAGCCACTCTTAGATATGAGAACCCCTCTCACTCCCTCTCAATCAATCTCCCGTGTTTACAAATAAATCAAAGACACACCAGAGATTGCTCTCTGAACACTAGAGATCAACTCTACACAAACTATAGAGATCAACTCTACACACTCAGGTCCAACACTTGATGTTAGGGTAACATCAAGGTGGCTCACAAAACACTCAAGTCCCAAAACTCACAAAATAACTCTTCAATCCCGGACTTGGTACAGAACTCGTGCAGCCTTCATGTTTATATAGCAGTGTGTGTATCTGGGCTGCAACAACTTGCGCTGGATGAGATCTATCATTCTCCTGAAAAATCTGCACTTAAAGAACTAAAAGATACAGTTTGATCTTTTAGTTTTTATCTTTAATCTTTAATCCCTGAACGAACTCTTCTAGTTTGTAATTCGAACTTTAATTATCTTTTAATTCGTTCCTAAAGATAGATCGTCTAATCTGTTGCTAACTGCACAATAATCTGTTAAAGATATAACAGATTTATGTGTCCAGTATTTTCGGGCCAGATGTCCTGGACATTGTATCCGACATCGTGGATCCTGCAACTTTTGTCTTGCCTTGTGCATTGTGCAGCAACTCCAGTATTTTCGGGCAGGATGTCCTGGACATTGTATCCGACATCGTGGATCCTGCAGCTTCAATTCTTCATTTGACATTTTATCTTGCCTTGTGCATTGTGCAGCCCGATCTTATTCATTGACATAATCGTTGGACATCATGTGCAGCAACTCCAGCTTTCCTTCATTGTCTAAGTGCTTATGTTTTAACAAAATCTTAGCCAATCTTTTAAAGCTCAGTAGAGCTAAGCACTAACAATCTCCCCCTTTGGCAAATTTTGTCTAAAACATACTTAGACACTTCCTGAGCAGGTACGAGCAGTTATGCAAGTGGGATCAGCAACTTTCATTATCAGAGTAATCAAGCACAGCGGTATTCTGCAAGTTGCAAATCGTTTCCAGGATGTCAAGACATCTCACGTGACATCAGCTTTCTGCTCCCCCTGTCTCCATGCTCTTACTGCTGTGAAGCAGTTTACTGCAGCATCTTCTATCAGCTACTAGTCTTTTCCAGGATGTCAAGACATCTCATGTGACATCAGCTTTCTGCTCCCCCTGTCTCCATGCACTTACTGCAGCATCTTCTATCAGCTACTAGTAGGTACAGTAGCTTACATCAGTCATCATCAGCAGCAGCAGTCTCCCCCTCAAAATCATGAACCATGCATACATCGTATCCTACATAATACTACTATTGCATACACAGTATCCTACTACTCAAAATCATGCATACATAACTATTATTACTCCCCCTTTTTAGACAGAATTTGACAAAAGTGGAATGCATGTAAATATTACAGACCAATAGCAATCAATTGTTCAAAGGGACATGCCCCTTTAGCTAGTAAGAGCAAAAATAAAGGTCTGATGGTCATGGGGTGGCTTCAGAATCATCATCATCTGATTCTGTATCTTCTGCTGCATCTTCCTCTTCCTCAGCTGCTTCTTCTTCTTCCTCAGCTTTTTCTTCTTCCTCAGCTGCTTCTTCTTCCTCAGCTGCTTCTCCATCATCAATGCCACTGTCTGAGAGCCTTTTGATCAGGCGTTCCAGCTCCATTTTCTTCTCTGTGGTGGCTTTGATGGTTGCTTCCAGCACCTTGCATGTGTCCTTGAGTTCAGCAATCAAGGCATCCTTGGACACAGCACCTGAAGCAGCAGCTTTCCCTGATGTCGAGACAATGTCTGGGACATGTGTCCCCTCAAACAGTTTGTAATGCAGGGATAGAGGAGATTCTCTCTTCATCACAGAGTCAGTGTAGTTTAAAATATTGGGATGTTGACTCGACATAATGCCACAATACAGTTGGGAAGGCAATGGGTAATTTGACAGCAAAGGATTCTGAATGCTTAACAGTTTGATCAAAAATATAGTTTCCAAAATTAAATTTGGACTTAGTTCCAACAGCATACAGAAATTTACCCAAACCTGTGGCAACAGTGGAAGTATGATTGGTGGGTACCCAGTTTGCAGCGCCAATCCTATGCAGGATTGCATACTTCACACTTAGCTTCCCTGCAGAAAGCTTCCCTTTCTTTGGCCAATGCTGGACTTGTTTGGCAGTGATTTCCTTGGCAATTCGATGCTCAGACACAGCAATATCCACCACTCCTTCAGTTGGTCTGCCCAGGTATTTGTTGATTACAGCAGGGGAGAATCTAACACACTTTCCTCTGACAAACACTTTCTGATACTCATCACTCTTTCTGTTTGTTATGTCAGAGGGAATGTTGACAATGAATTCCCTGACTAAACTTTCATAGCAATCTCCCAACTTGGTGACAGTTTTCAGCAGTCCAGCAGCCTTGATGAGGTCCATGATCTCCTTGCAATCCAAGGCATCTCTTCCCAGTTCTCTTTCCAAGGCAAGTCTGCGTTGATACACAAATTTCCACCTTTCAACATTGCCAATGGAGTGGAATGAGATGTTGTCCAATGGTGCATCAGGGACATTTCCAGGCACCTTTTTCCCTGATGTCTTGGCCCTCTTGATGTCGGGAACATCTAGTTCGACATCATCATCAGAATCAGATGAGGAAATTTCTTTCCTCTTCTTGGAAGGAATTGCAACTTTGCTCCGTCTGGATGTGGTAGGAGTGATTGGAGTGCTCTTCTTCTGTGCCATAGTTTTGATTCGTCCAGACCTCTTAACGGGGGTTTTTCCCTTTCGGCTTTGTAGTCTTTCTGCAATGCCAGGTGCCAACTTGTTGGCAATGGGTTCCTCATCAGATTCTACTTCTTCTAGGTCAATGAGGTCACCTAGAGCAGGTTCTGGTGCCCGTGGTGCAGGGGTCTCCTCTGTGGCTTGATCATCTTCCTCTGTTGATCTCTCTTTGCTGGAGGAAGAGAGGACTTCAGCATTTGGAGTGGAAGATGTTGGAACATCTTTATCAGCATCAGGCACAGAAACATTTGGGGTGGAAGATGTTGGAACATCTTCATCAGCATCAGGAACAGAAGCATTTTTCAGAATGCTACTCACAATACTGCGGATCTTCTTGTCCATCTCCGTGTCTACTTCCCTAGGACTTGTTGCAAGGCTAGGGTTTTCAGAAATCTTCACTCCCTGTTGTCGTTTGGGGACCAGTTTCTCAGGAACAGGGGCTTGACCAGGAATTATTTGTATGGGTTGGATGTTGAATTCAGGTTGTTCCTGGTGCGGAGATGATGGCACAGAGGGTGAACCAGAAGCTGAAGTTTCTTTTGGTGAGTTAGTCATGGAGAAGCAGGGCTTTTGGAATGGTTTCGTGAATTTCTGAGAGCTATTGGGAAATGCTGAAGACGGGATTACCACGACAATATAAGTTTGAATGAGGAATGTAAAGGGACGTGTGAAGCAACGGTCGAATTTGTCTTGGCCCAGTAGAGAACGCGCTATTAACGTTTGAGCACGTTCAAATAACAGTAATTGCTATAAATCCTCTAGCACACAAATGCCCAGCTTGCCCCTCAGTTTTTCAAACTGATTTGCATCCAATGCCTTTGTGAAAATATCTGCTATTTGTTCCTCAGTGTCAACATGCTTCAGTGTGATCACTTTATCATCAACAAGATCTCTAATATAGTGATGTCTAATGTCAATGTGCTTGGTTCTGCTGTGTTGAACAGGATTTTTTGAAATATTAATAGCACTCATGTTGTCACAGTACAATGTCATGACATCTTGTTCGACATTGTACTCCTTGAGCATCTGCTTCATCCAAACTAGTTGTGAACAGCTGCTTCCTGCTGCAATATACTCTGCTTCTGCAGTAGATAGGGACACACAGTTCTGCTTCTTGCTGAACCATGAAATAAGATTGTTGCCTAGATAGAAGCATCCACCAGAAGTGCTTTTTCTGTCATCTGCACTTCCAGCCCAATCAGCATCACAATACCCAACCAGCATTGGATCTGAACAATGACAGTACATAATCCCATAGTCACTGGTGCCATTTACATATTTTAGAATTCTCTTTACTTGATTCAAGTGACTTATCTTGGGATTGGCTTGATATCTTGCACAAACACCTACTGCATAGGTGATGTCAGGTCTGCTAGCTGTTAAATATAGTAAGCTCCCAATCATGCTTCTGTACAGACTTTGATCAACACTGGTGCCAGCTTCATCTTTTGACAGCTTCAAGTGAGTAGGTGCAGGTGTTCTTTTATGGCTGGCATTTTTCATCCCAAACTTCTTGACAATGTTCTTTGCATACTTGCTTTGTGAGAGGAATATGGAGTCTTCCATCTGCTTCACTTGGAGTCCCAGAAAATAAGTCAGCTCTCCAACAAGACTCATCTCAAATTCAGATTGCATCTGTTGGATAAAATGTCGAAGCATCTCATTCGACATCCCTCCAAACACAATGTCATCAACATATATCTGTGCTATCATCAAGTTTTCAGCATCTTGTTTGACAAAGAGAGTCTTGTCAATTCCTCCCTTCCTATACCCTTGCTGAGTAAGGAACTCTGTTAGCCTTTCATACCAAGCTCTTGGAGCTTGCTTTAATCCATAGAGAGCCTTCTTGAGCCTGTATACATGATCTGGATGAGTTGGATCTACAAATCCCTTTGGCTGCTCCACATAGACTTCTTCATTCAGGTATCCATTCAGAAACGCGCTCTTCACATCCATTTGGTACAGCTTGAATTTGAGGATGCAAGCTACACCCAGTAACAATCTGATGGACTCAAGTCTAGCAACTGGGGCGAAAGTTTCATCAAAGTCTACACCTTCAATCTGAGTGTAGCCTTGAGCGACAAGTCTGGCCTTGTTTCTGGTTATAACACCTTCTTCATTGGTTTTGTTCTTGAAGATCCACTTGGTGCCAATCACATTAGTTCCCTCAGGTCTGGGAACTAGCTCCCAAACTTCATTCCTTTTGAATTGCTCCAATTCTTCTTGCATAGCATTGATCCAGAACTCATCAGTCAGTGCCTCTTTCACATTCTTGGGCTCAATTTTGGAGACAAAACATGAGTTGGAGACAATCTCAATCTCCCTTGATCTTGTAGTGACTCCTCTGTTTGGATCTCCTATAATCAGCTCCTTGGGGTGCATCTTCTGGATCCTAATGGAGGGTCTCTTGTCAGGTTGGTTCATGTTTGGTTCATCTGTAGCAGAATCAGAGTTTTCTGCATTTTCTGCACTTTTAGCTGTATCTGCTACATTGTCTCCCGATGTTCTGACATCTTCTTCGACATCCTTCTTTCTTGCTGGAGTTAGATCATCAACAACCACATTGATGGATTCCATCACAGTTCTGGTTCTGGAATTGAATACTCTATATGCTCTGCTGTTTGTAGAGTATCCCAGGAATATCCCTGCATCACTCTTGGGATCCATCTTTCTCCTTTGCTCTCTATCTGCCAAAATGTAACATGGACTTCCAAAGATGTGGAAGTGCTTGACAGTTGGCTTCCTCCCTTTCCAGATTTCATACAGTGTGGTTGGAGTCCCTCTTCTAAGTGTGACTCTGTTGTGGATGTAGCATGCTGTGTTCATGGCTTCAGCCCAGAGATTATAGGGAAGTTCTTTGGCATGAAGCATGACCCTAGCAGCTTCTTGCAAAGTCCTGTTTTTCCTTTCAACTATGTCATTTTGTTGTGGTGTAATGGCTGCAGAGAACTCATGAGTGATGCCTTCAGATGTGCAGAATTCAGTAAACCTGCTGTTTTCAAACTCTCTGCCATGGTCACTCCTGATTCTCTTGATGACACAGTCTTTTTCTCTTTGAAGTCTTAGACTCAACTCCTTGAATACTTCAAAGGTGTCTGATTTCTCTCTGATAAAGTTGACCCAGGTAAATCTGGAGAAATCATCCACAACAACATAGGCATACCTCTTTCCTCCAAGGCTTTCAACTTGCATAGGCCCCATCAAGTCCATGTGAAGTAGTTCCAGCACCCTGGAAGTGGTCTGATGTTGAAGCTTCTGGTGGGACATCTTGATTTGCTTTCCAATCTGACATTCACCACAGATTCTGCCTTCTTCTATTTTCAGATTGGGAATGCCTCTAACAGCACCTTTGTCAATGATTTTCTTCATGCCTCTTAAGTGCAGATGTCCAAATCTTTGATGCCATAATTTGACTTCATCTTCTTTGGAGAATAGACATGTGGAGGAGTAACTGGTTTCTTGAGGTGTCCATAGGTAACAGTTGTCCTTTGATCTGCTGCCCTTCATTAGAACTTCACTCTTCTCATTTGTCACCAAGCATTCTGACTTTGTGAAGTTTACATTGAATCCTTCATCACACAGCTGACTGATGCTGATCAAGTTTGCAGTCAGTCCCTTCACCAGCAGTACTTTGTCCAGACTAGGAAGTCCATCATGGACTAGCTTTCCCATTCCAGTGATCTTTCCTTTAGAGCCATCTCCAAATGTCACATAGCTAGTGGAGCAAGGTTCAATGTTCACCAGGAATTCTTTGACTCCTGTCATGTGTCTGGAACAGCCGCTATCTAGGTACCAATCTTCCTTAGCTGATGCTCTAAGTGAAGTATGAACAACAAGACTAACAGTCTTGTGTTTTGGAACCCACATCATCTTCCTTCCGCTGCTGCTACCTTGATTTCCATGATGTGGATGGCCATGTAAATGATAGCAAAAGGGCTTTATGTGACCATACTTGCCACAGTAGTGACACCTCCACTTCTTTCTTTTGCTCCTTTTCTGCTGCGTTCCATGATGTCGAGACCGATGTTGTGACATCGTGGCTCCAGTGCTGTTTTTGGCAGGAACAAATTCTGTCATGGTTGTTCTGCCAGCAGATTTATGATTAAATCCAAGTCCTCTCTGGTTTCCAACATTCTTCCCAAGCTGTAGCATATCTGAGCCTTTATTCAGCATCTTTATTGATTTGGTCATGTTTTCCAGTTTAGAGTTCAGAAAACCAACTTCTCCTTTAAGCTCAGAGATCTCCTCTTCATGTGCCTCCTTCTCAGCCTCCAGATTTGCAATGACCTTCTTCAGTTGTGCTTCTTGCTGAAGAATCTTCTCACTTTTGATGCATAGTTCTCTATAGGATGTAGCAAGCTCATCAAAAGTGATTTCACTGTCTGTATCACTTGAATCTTCAGCAGATTCAAATCTCCCAGTGAGTGCATTCACATCTCTGTCAGAATCACTTTCTTGTTCACTCTCTGTATCATCAGACCGACATACAGAAAGTCCTTTCCTCTGCTTCTTGAGATGAGTGGGACATTCAGCTTTGATGTGTCCATAGCCTTCACACCCATGGCATTGAACTCCTTTGCTGTGACTGGGCTTTTAATCTGACCTTTTCTGGTATTCACTACCTTTCCTGATGTCGAAAGGGATGTTCCGGACATGTGGTTTCTGCCTCCTGTCCATTCTGTTCATCACTTTGTTGAACTGCTTTCCAAGGAGCACAACTGCGTTAGTCAGACCTTCATCTGTATCCAGGTCATACTCATCTTCTTCTCCTTCATCATTGGACACGAATGCCAGATTCTTGCTCTTCTTTTCAGTCCTATCCGAGAGTCCTAGCTCAAAGGTTTGAAAGGAACCAATGAGTTCATCTACTCTCATGTTGCAAATGTCTTGGGCCTCCTCTATTGCAGTGACTTTCATGTCAAATCTCTTAAGCAAGGATCTGAGGATCTTTCTCACCAGCTTTTCATCTGTCATTCTTTCTCCCAAGGCAGTGCAAGCATTGGCAATTTCAAGAATGTTCATGTGGAAGTCATGAATACACTCTTCCTCCTTCATCTTCAGATTTTCGAATTTTGTGGCCAATAGTTGCAATCTGGACATCTTCACTTTGGAGGTTCCTTCATGAGTGGTTTTCAGGATCTCCCAAGCATCCTTGGCCACTGTGCATGTGTTGATCAGTCTGAAGATATTCTTGTCAACTCCATTGAATAGAGCATTCAAAGCTTTGGAGTTTCCAAGTGCCAATTCGTCTTCTTCTTTAGTCCAGTCTTCTTCTGGCTTCAATCCATCAGTGGGCTTTCCTTCTGTGTCCAGCATCTTGGGATGTTCCCAGCCTTTGATGACAGCTTTCCAGGTTCTGCTATCCAGTGATTTGAGGAAGGCCACCATCCTTGCTTTCCAGTATTCATAGTTGGTTCCATCCAGAATTGGTGGTCTGTTCACTGGTCCTCCTTCTTTCTCCATGTTCATCAGAATTTATCTCCCTAGATCTCACTCAGTGATTTCGAGTGCCTGCTCTAATACCAATTGAAATTCTGATACCAATGCCAGATGTCGTACCGGATGTCACGACATCACGCTTCAGAACATGCAGATTATATTTGAGAGTATGAACAGATTAAACAAGTAAATAACACAAGAGAATTGTTAACCCAGTTCGGTGCAACGTCACCTACATCTGGGGGCTACCAAGCCAGGGAGGAAATCCACTAAAATAGTGTTAGTTCGAAGATCTAACAGCCACTGTTTACAACCTTCTCACCTAACCACTACCCGTGCAATCTCTACCTAAGAGCCACTCTTAGATATGAGAACCCCTCTCACTCCCTCTCAATCACTCTCCCGTGTTTACAAATAAATCAAAGACACACCAGAGATTGCTCTCTGAACACTAGAGATCAACTCTACACAAACTATAGAGATCAACTCTACACACTCAGGTCCAACACTTGATGTTAGGGTAACATCAAGGTGGCTCACAAAACACTCAAGTCCCAAAACTCACAAAATAACTCTTCAATCCCGGACTTGGTACAGAACTCGTGCAGCCTTCATGTTTATATAGCAGTGTGCGTATCTGGGCTGCAACAACTTGCACTGGATGAGATCTATCATTCTCCTGAAAAATCTGCACTTAAAGAACTAAAAGATACAGTTTGATCTTTTAGTTTTTATCTTTAATCTTTAATCCCTGAACGAACTCTTCTAGTTTGTAATTCGAACTTTAATTATCTTTTAATTCGTTCCTAAAGATAGATCGTCTAATCTGTTGCTAACTGCACAATAATCTGTTAAAGATATAACAGATTTATGTGTCCAGTATTTTCGGGCCAGATGTCCTGGACATTGTATCCGACATCGTGGATCCTGCAGCTTTTGTCTTGCCTTGTGCATTGTGCAGCAACTCCAGTATTTTCGGGCAGGATGTCCTGGACATTGTATCCGACATCGTGGATCCTGCAGCTTCAATTCTTCATTTGACATTTTATCTTGCCTTGTGCATTGTGCAGCCCGATCTTATTCCTTGACATAATCGTTGGACATCATGTGCAGCAACTCCAGCTTTCCTTCATTGTCTAAGTGCTTATGTTTTAACAAAATCTTAGCCAATCTTTTAAAGCTCAGTAGAGCTAAGCACTAACATTATAGTTCACAACTCAATACATACATTTCATCTCAATACACATGTATTTCATCATCCGCCACATGTTCCATTTATCACATACGCACAGTTTGAATCATCATTTCATAACCTAAACATAACAATTTATACAAAAGATTTTATCACAACATGGGGTGTAAAACCGCTGAAATAGTTTCTCACAATTGTATCAAAATCAATTAATCAAAATCATGGGTTAAACACAAAGACATCAAGAGCACTCAAGTTTATCAATCAATTCTCATCAGGACATCAATTGGTACATAGAACACAATAATATTGTATTTATAATCATAAAGGAAAAGTTATAATTCAATAAACATCCCAAAATAAACCCAAATTTAGTTCTCTAAGGATCCCTACACATGTTCATTCTAACCCCCAATTGCAACAAACTCATCCCTTACCTCTAAGCAGACTCACGTGTATTTCGACAGTCACAGCGGCATCTCTAGCGGTTTCCTAAGATTCTTTCAGTTTTTCCTCCAACTGCTCTGATAGAGTTCCCAAACGTTAGAGAGACGGAGAAGAGATTGAAGTCTCCATTTGTACTGTCTTCATGTGATTCATTTTTCTCCCTCCAAGAATATTATTTCACAAATCCCAACGGTGAAATTGTGTAACATATCCAAATTGAATGAAAATCCAACGGTTAACGAAACCGGGATTGTAGTTTTACTGAGACCGTTTTGCGTTTCTGCGGGAAAAGAGAAAGGTACGGTGCGAAGGGTATTTCTCTTAGCTCCGACATGTTTTTGGAATTCCCAACGGTGAGAATGCTCAGAATTTGGTTTCGAACGTGGTAATCAAATTTCACGACGATCCAACGGTGAATAAGTCACAGATCATTGTTTTTCTGAGACAAGTTTGGTGGGCTACGGGAAAAGAAAGGGTTTTGAGAGGAGAATGAGAAAAACGAAAAAATGAGGAAAAGAAAAGGCACCGTCAGTGTGAAAAACTGACCTAACACTATTTATAGCTAAGTTTACTCTATTTATTTATTTATTATTTTATAAAAAAACAAACTTTATTTTATTCTCTATCAAACAAATAAATAAAATATCCTTTTTATTTTCTCTTAAATCACTATTTTAATTAATAATTATATCTTCTTATTTATTTTATTTATAAAATCTCATCATTTTTTTAAAACTCTATTTATTTATAAATAAAAATCCTTTTTAATCTAGTTTATGAAAATTGGGATGTTACACCTCACTCCCAGGACTTTCAGCCTGAAGTGTGCCAAATGCAGGTGACCCAACGATGGATCTAGAATAGACTCTAGTACCATTTTAGAAAGTGGGTTATAGGCCTAACTCAATCATACAAAATCGGTTTATAAGGTGAAGTTTGTCCCACACTTATATATTTTAGTTTGATTTTATCTTTAGTCGATGTTGGATTAAATCACCACCTAAAGAGGCCACAAGTAAGGTAGGCTAAGGGGTATCCACAATTAGGAGGGCTTTTCCAACAAAAAGGAAATGCAACAAAATTAGTACTGTTTACAAACATAAATGTTAGAGAAATATTTTGTTAAAAATAATTTTCTATATTTTCTTATCATTATATTTTAATACAATATACACTTAATAAAAATATTAATTAATGCAAGATCAGTTAAAATATTTATGAGTAATTATTAAATAAGAATATTTCTGTCAGTTCAGTGAAAATACTTTCTTAATTTTGTAAAGTAATTAATATTTGCAATAATTATATATGGTCAGAAGTCGAAACAATTAATATTTGATTAAATATTAACCATGCTGTTTTGATTCCGTTTCAATAGAGCTTTTTGTGAGTACCCAAAAAAAGCTCCTTAGTTGTGTATTGTAGCTTTGGCGGGAAAATTTTAACCACATAATGACATGTGGCAGGGGGAGAGAGAGAGAGAGAGGAGGGGAAAACTTCTAATATATAGTAATAGATAGATAATAGATATCATTGCTAGCATCTTTTTCTGCCCTGGCCCGACCTCTCTGGCCAATGACCAATCACAGTTTTCTGTTCTTGCATTAGAGCTCACTCTGTTAGCATTTCAGAGCTCACAAATGTCTGTTTTTTTTTTCCTCCTTTTTGGGGTTTTTTTCTTCCTTAATATTCAACCGTTCACATTTTCGTAATTTTTGTCTAATGTGTTTTCTGTTTTTTTACCCTGATAATTTGACCATCATCTTTCATATTTTGACTTCATTCTATATTCTTATTGCTCCTTGATTGATGGTGATTCTGAGTGTAAACTGTGACTTATTTATCATGAATTTATTTAATTTTGGGTATATTATTTTTGAGTATTTGTATTTTGTATGTGCAGTATAAATTATTTAGTTTGTATTATAATATGACCAGTCCCTTTGTTGTACCACTATCCGAGATTAATAACTATGATGCTGGGTATTTATGTAAATAACCATGGTATTTTTTAGATGTAAATATTTCTTTTGATATTGCAATGGTAAAACTAAAGTAATGTTGATACTGAATTAGAGCTGTATCATAGGGGTATAAATCTGTTACAAGGCTGCAATCCAAGAAAATAAATAAATAAAAAAAACAGAACTAGAGAGCCCCTTTTCTGAGGAAGAACCAGCTTGTTCATTCAGCCTATTCAATACCAATTTTTTGATACCCCCATTATATAATCCTTCTATATCCTCCCTCTCCATCCTTTCTGGCCTTTGATTTTTCTTTTCTATGTATTTATCTATTTTTTCATGGCAGAATGAAAAAAATACTTAAACTTTGTTATGATTTTTGTGCAGACGAAGCTGGTCATACATGAGGGCTTTGTAATATGGAGATAGATATCCATTGTTTTGTGTAGGTCCTGTCAAAAGATTAGGAAAAATTATATTGGTAGGCATTATTGCTTACTTCATTCGTTTCATAGGTCTTGTATATTACCACTGTTTTTAGAGTATTTTCTTTGGTAAGAGACGAATATAGAGGCATGTGTACAGGATCGTCTCTCCTTTCCTTGTAATTTTCCTTTGTTTTTTTTTTTTTTGTCTTGTTCTCTCTGCCCTTGTGCAGAGGAACACTTTATTTTTTGTTCTACTAGATTAGTGAATGTATTATTAGTCTGTTAGATAATTGGGATAGGAGTAATTTTTATGAGCAAAAGCCAATTCAAAGTTTTGTGAATACAAAATATCTGGTGTATGCATCTGCCATTGGTGTCTGCAAATATTTTTAAATCAGTGATGGAGAAAACAACCACGTTCACTTGTTCCATATCACCTTATCTTATTCCTTGTGTATCAAGAAACAATTTTTTTTAGTGCAAAAGCAGGTAACTAGTTGGAACCATTGGGAGGGATGGAGATGTGAAATTATTCTTGGTAAGGTTTATTTGTTTAATCCTTTCACAGAAGGAGCCAGTAACTTTTTCAACTTTATTTATTTAGTCTCAGCGGAGCTGGTGCTTTGTATTCCTATATTGTTGGGGGGTTGGAGTTCTGCCTGATGAAATGCTTATATTTTTGTAGTAGCAGATGATATGGTACAGTGCATTTTTATTTGTGACGGATTTGTATGTTATATTTAGGTATTACATCTGCATCTGCAAGAGGAGAATAATGGTGTAGCTGAGGGGAGGGCTTGTTTAGAAAATTTGATCCTTAAAAAGTTTAATATAAAACTTGTCATTTTTTATTATATTTTTTTTTAACATTGACTATAAATTATTGGTTATTATAGTTAATTTGAAAAAAGTATAGTTAATTTCAAAAAATGAGTAATTCTAATTTTAAGTCACTTTTAGTAATAATACAGTTGTGAGTATTTGTAATGTTTTAAAAGCAATGCATGTATTTGAGTTTTTGATGCAATTTAATAGTTTTATTGATGTATGAATTTTATGTTTGTATACGCAATGAAGGGTTAAGATGAAAAGTGAGTTATTCATTAGAAATTTAGAATCATTTGATTATATATAAGAAAATGAAGGGAGAAGATGAAAACCAACTTTTTAAAAGTAACTCTTGATATTACTTGATCTCTCATATTATTCATAATTATTTTAAAAAATTTCATTTAAGAAAATATCTAATTAATTAATCATATAATTTTTTTAAACTAATAATATTTAAAAATTAAACTTCAACTTTAATTCTAACTTTTTTGTCTAGTGTGATTAATCAGCTTGATCCTAAAATTAATGTTTTTGTCATTTCGGTGTTACATTTCTTTTCAACCTTTTTAGTAAAAATAATTGATTTAATTTCTGTCCGCACAATTTTTCTTCATTTTAATTTTATCGTCTGTTGATATCAGAAAACTATTTATCATAAGAGATCAATAGGTATTCTATATGGGCGTAAAAGTTTTTACTTGAAATAATTTTTCATTCACCTAAAAAAAAAAAGAAATCATTCTTAATGAGTAATGAGTAGCCCCATTTCTGAAAAAGTCACAAGTCCATGCTTATATGCCACTTGAGGTTTTAATAAAAATTGATTTTGCAGTATAAGTACATCGTCAATCTACTCACTGCCATCGTTAATGTACCACTTAGAATCATCCTTCTACTCCAACATACATATAAATGAAAAAAAAAACATATATAAAATGCGGAATCTAATTAAATCAATTTTATTCAATAAAATCGTAAATCAGTCGACGTGGGTAATGCTCACATTCGCTTCACTGTTACCAAATAAAATTTCTTAGAAATATTTATGACTTAAAACAAGACTGTTCAAGTTTATCAAATAAAGTAAAATGACATGTTTGATACGTCATGCAAATAAAATAAAAACTCTTGTTCCAATGTTACATCCTATCAAAATATTGTGTCTCGGAGTCCTCCATCACAAGGTTTCTTAAAGTAATTCACCTAGCCATTTGCTCTCACAAACACAAGGTTTAAGATCATCACATGATCCAAACATAAACAACACATGAGGAGTGAATTATCACATTTTTAAACAGGTAGAGATAAACGAAGACACACACATATATAGTAAAAATATCACAAGCTTAACTTAACATAATTCACATCATTTTACCAATCATTGTGTAACATCACTTGTCCTAAGGATTTAATCACAAAATCATATTCTATACCTTCACATTAATCACATGTTCATAACAAAACATCTCAAGTACAACACAACATCTCTCACACACAATTCATTACCCACAATCACGTAGCAAGTCACAATGATCATTACACAGACGTTATGCAACATATATACTAAGACTCAATCCTATATTGAATGTGGTATCTTGTCAGTGAAAAATAACACTAGGGCACCTAGGAGTACATAATAAAATACACCACACAATGGGTAAGCAGGTCACTCTTATTAAAAGAAATCATAAGGTGATTAATTAGGGTTATTCTGTTTAGTGTGAATGCTCTAACCATATGAGATCAACATAGATTTAAAGGAGCACTCAAACCGAGTGTATTTACCCTCAAGGCCTAGACTCTGAGAATCCATTAGGGTCTCATTTTTCTTATTCAAGTCCAATCCCTAAAACTTTTACATGCAGCCACTGCACATGAATTATACAATACCTATGACTTCACACTTATTTTCAAACGTATTTAATACAATACGTTACAATTTAACACCTCAGGTTCCTAACTTTGAATCCTACACTTTCCTTTTAACACCTCATGCATTGCTCTATAATTTAACAACTCTGGTTCCTAACTTGAAATCCTACACTTTTCTTTTAGCGACCGTGATTGTTTCTCTGATTACATGTTTCTGTGGCTTTCAGCGAAGTGACAACACACTCTAAATCAAAATTATGTACTTCTCAACACATCTTCCTGAACAGTGAATATAACTAGAGAGATAAATTTAGTTAATCTTTTAATAAAAGCTGTAATAAAAATGGAAATAAATCAGGCGTAAGATGCAGAGCTAAAAACAAGGCAGATTTCTTAACAAACTTAGTGCAATAAATCCTTATATAAATGCCTACCTACTAGGAAAACCATAGCAAAAGCAGAAAAAAAGCACACACTTAACATTTTTTGTCGATTTGGGTTAAGAAAACGAAGAAAAATCAGATAAGTTTCTCACAATTTTGTCATCAGATTCTTCTAATAAATAATGACATGTTGATTTTTTTAATTAAAACTTTGAAACATATATCTAATAAAAATCATTGGTTATATTAAAAAGAACATCCATTCATGTGAAACTAATCTCTGTACTATAATAAAAACTGAAAGATTTGATCATGTGCTTCATATCAATTTGATAATGAAAAATGGAATTAATTTGAAGCTGTCTGAAAAAGTTAAAGCCAAGTCTGCTCTAGTGAACCTGGTGAGTCCAAATAATCATTTCTCTAGCAACAAATGCTACAACTGTTTACAATGATCTTTTTCTTCAAATTACCCTCTAGAATCTCGTCCACAAGGCTCAAAATATTTTTTACTTATTTTGATCCGCCAAAGGAATATATATATATATATATATATATATATATATATAAATAAATAAAGAAGCTTGTATAAGGAATAACAACATAAATACAAGGTCGTGCACCAACAAGGAATAATGGACTCACACGGTTTCTCTGTATCTATACCAGCAGCACAAATACAGTTTAACCATGAAACCCAACCATCATCTGCTGTTCACCCTTCGTGCGTATATTTCTAAGTGTAAAGCAAATAAGCAAGCTATACAAAAAAGCCAACCCTTACCAACTCCTTCAACATTCACGTAAGTCCTGTATCATCATATCAATCGATCTCCTTTCCTTCACAAAGAGATCGAAACAATCATAACGTTAAACAATTCAAACAAGCCCTGGGATTCATCTCCCATTCACAATAAGAGAATTTTCTTCCTTTCCCTTTCGCATTAATCCATGCCCAAGCTCTATGTTTTGCCAGATCCCATGCGGCCACACAACACAGCTTCCCAATTCCCATTGGCCCCTCTAAAAATAACATTGTTTTTTTGGGAGGGTACCTGCAGCCCCATCCAATAGTAACATTTTCTCCCAACTGAATCAGACAACTCACAGAGAAAAAGCATATGTGACACCAATTATTTACCTAATATCCCATTTCAGCCACCAGGGCATTCGGATTACAAGAATTTGTGAATAACCTGCTATACTTGTCAGCCAAAGCCCAAAAACTGTATCACCATTCCGGTTGTCCAGCCAGAATTTAGCATCCCTACAACTCCCTAGCCTCCAATATTCTACGTTTGAAAGTTGGATCCTCGCCACCTCATACTTTTGCCAAATCTCTCCACCAAAGGGAGGCTTTCTTCACAACATCTGAATTTCCCAATCCCCTTCAGCCCCCATACTTTGATTTAAAAACATTGCACCAAAGAATCCCGTCATGGTTTTAAATTGAGGTTTAGGTCTGCCAGAAAACCTTTACATTGCGAAAAAAATGCGATTAATATGGCCACAAGTACGGCTGTTCTCCGCTATTTAAAACCATGACTACCATCATCCTTAATTATTTTCCTCATTTTCATTTTGCAAGCAATTCCATGAACATTGCAACATCCTTTACTCCTAGTCCTCCCTTCTCTTTCTCAAGACAAATTTTTTTTCCATTTGATCCAAGAGATATGCTTTCCCTCCTCCACACCTTTACACCTTTACACAGAAACAAAGCTCAAAAGTTGATAGGTTAAAACCGCCCAGTAGCTTTCAACTAAGAGAAGTAACTCCAAGGACATGAATACGAGTGATTAACAACTATTTTGAAACGTACGTATAAATTGGATTAAAAGTAAACAGCCGTGAAAAGAGAGAACAAATTTTTAAATGTCATTAATTAGCACATATATTTAAATATGAGATGCAATTTTACTAAAATAGAGACTAAAAAAGGGAAGGAAAGTTGATTTTTACAAAAATGTCCGCACATCTACTTTATATATATATATATATATATATATATATATATATATATATATATATATATATACCAGAGATCAGCGGAATAAGATCAAACGGACAGATAGGAAGTAAGAATGCAGTATGATAATAAAAAAATAAGAATTATAAAATTGTAAAGCAGATATCAAGGGCACACCGAAACGGCTTACAAACCCAGGTTTTTGAAAACAAAGAAACCGAAGCGGCGGCAGAGCCGCACAGGATCAGTGAGGGGAGAAGGGAGATATGAAAAATAGAACTTGAGATTTATTAAAACTGAAAGAAAAGCTTACAAAGAGTTTTTCCCTAGGCAGAGCTTCTCTCTCTAAAAACCTGATTCTGGGACTATCTGAAAGGGTGCCTCACAAAGGGGACGAGGACTCCTTTAAATAGACCCAATTTTTATTGTTTCTACAGTAACGGTAATGTTTACCGGAACTGTTACAAAACTTTTACAAATTACATTATTTAAATTAGTCACAATAATTCATGATTACTACAACTAATTAATCGTCGTCCAATGATATACCAAAACAGTCATCTTCATTCTGGTAGAATGAATCATCTTCTTGGTCATCATTAGTCTCGGATGATTCAGCTTCCTTCTTGGAAGGTTCTTCTTCCACTTCCTGTTGAAGTAGTTGGAGAACTTCTTTGAGATTCTGAGCAAGACTCTCTTTAGATTTTGAGCTTGCTAAGAATGCTGCTAGTTGCGACTTTTGATTTAGAAACAAAGATGTCTCCGGATCAGCAGGTTTAAGGAACTCAGGATTGCTCTGGAACCAGTTCTTGACTTGATCTGGAGCAGCCTTTGAAGTATCGAATTGTGACCACCATTTTACAAAGGCGTGTCTCTGTAACGGTGGATATTGCTTGTTGTTTTCAGTTTTTCCGTATCTGTATTGCCATGAAAAGATCCATGACAAGGCAAAACTGGAAAAGTACTTTAAGTCTGCCGGAATACGTGATTCCTTGCTATTATAGAGCTTGTTGAATTGTTCGAATCCCTGTTGGACTTCTTCTGGAAATATTTGTGGAATTGGTCCGAAGTAGTTCCACCATTGGAGGAACCAATTTGGAAAATTATATGCAGTATTATTTTTGAAGTAAATCAGCCATGAATGCTTGAATTTACTATTTTGATGCCAGAACACATTGGTCCAGGCGTCAATGTAATCCCAATAATTATATCCTGCAGGGTCAAATGGTGCAGAGAATTTTTTGGGTTGGTTTAAGTTTGAGCCATAATGCCGTGGCTGCATCACCTTCAAGATTTGGATTGTGGAATGGGTATTTAGATTTGGATCTTTGGGGTCTTTGAAGTGTTTAATAGATACTGAGTTTGTATCTATTAGGATGAATTCGTAGAATTTGCGGGTTTTGTTTGTGGCTATTGGCTTGTAATGGAATCCCGGGGGGAATGCTTTGGCGGTTGCTTTGAAAGGATTCTTGTCCCAGTATTCTGGTTCCATTTGTAAAACATTGAAAAATTTGTTTTTTGAAATGTAACTGTTACCGGGTTGTGGTGTTGATTCTTGTTTAGTCAATGATTGGCTTGGTTTTTGGTTACAGACGATTTTGGTCTGTTTGGCTTTTTGGATTTGTTTTTGTAGATCTGTTTCAGAATCATCGTCTGATTCTGAGGCCATTTCTGCCCAGGTCTTTTTTGCTAATTTTGGTATTTTGGTGAGGCCTATATCTTCTAAGGCCAAGAGAGTTTGTATTGACCAGGCATAGTCAGCCACAGTCTGTTTGCTTGTTGTTGGTTTTGGAGATTCCTGAGTTGATGACTCAGATTTGATGGTAGTTGTCTGGGTCAATGACCCTTCAAGTTTTCCTTTATGGGTCGATGACCCAGTCTGGGTAGGTGACCCAGAAGATGTTGTAGTTGCCTTTTTGGTTATTGGCTCTGGTAGAGCCAATAGAACTTCTTTACCTTTTGTACTGGATCTTCCTCCTCTGCCGGAGGAACTAGACACCTTAGGAGGCATCGGAAATTTTCATCTTGCAAAAATCTGTTTTGAGGCAAGGTTTTATACATCCTTCTGTAAAATATCTTTAGCTGATTTGCAGTCAACTCTTACTAAAAATTTTTGATTTAATAAATCAGATTGAAATTTGGAAATGCACAAAAAAATTGCTAAAACTTCTTTTTTAACAGTTGAATACTTTAATTGTGCAGGATTCCAGTGTTTTGAAGTATATGCGATGACATGTTCTTGACCATGTACTTATTGTTTGAGGATGCCACCGTAACCGATGTCTGATGCATCAGTTTCGACAATTTTGAATGCCTGTGGTATGGGAAGATACAGACATTTTATGGATTGGACTTTGACTTTGATTTCTTTAACTGTTTGGGTATGGAGGTCAGACCAAGGAGGCGGATTTTTCTTTAGCCTATCATGCAATGGTTTGACAATATTGTTTAAGTAGGGGACAAATTCACCTACGTAATTTAGACAACCTAGAAATCTTTGTAACTGGGTTTTGTCTAAGATTTGGTTGGGGAATTTGCTAGAAAACTCAATTGACCTTTCGATTGGAACGATTGTTCCTTGATAAATATTGTGACCAAGGAATCGAATTCGTGTTTGGAAAAGATTGATTTTTGATTTGGAGACTGCCAAACCATTTTGTTTGATGATATGGATGAAGGTTTGGAGATGTTTGAAATGCTGGTCAATGTTTTGGGAAAAGATTAAAACATCATCTATGTAGACAATAACAAATTTTGAATAGGGATTGAAAATATCATTCATAATTTTTTGAAATTCTGAAGGGGCATTCTTCAGTCCGAATGGCATTACATTCCATTCATATTGCCCGAAAGGTACAGTGAATGCTGTTTTGTACCTATCTGATTCTTGGATTTGGATTTGCCAAAATCCAGATTTCATATCAAATTTTGAAAATATCTTTGCAGAATTTAATCTGTTAAGCAAATCTTTTTTGTTTGGAATAGGATATCTAATCCATTGTAATGCTTGATTTAGTGGTTTGTAATTTATGACTAAGCGGGGTGTTCCACGCTCAATCTCAGATTGTTTGTTGACATAAAAAGCCGCACAAGACCATGGGCTTTTGCTTTTCCGGATTAGGCCTTTATCAAGCAAATCCTTGATTTCCTTTTGACAGTATTGAAAAAGTTCTTCATTCATTTGGATTGGTTTGGCTTTTGTGGGAATTTGTTTTTCCCTAAAGTCCTTCTCGTAGGGGAGATCAACAATATGTTTCTTTCTGTCCCAAAATGCATGTGGCAATTTAGAGCAGACAGTTGATTCAATATGATTTAATAAAGATTGAATTTTTTCTTTTACTTGAGGTTTTCCTAGTTGTATCTGAATATTATTAAAAGATACTTCTTCTTTTAAGAAGTTAATTTGATTAGTCTTATTTTCTATAAAATTTATATTTCTGGAAATTGGTTTAGTAGAAAAATTAAATATAATCTTTCTTCCTAAATAATTTGTGGTTATTCCTTCATTAGATATTTGGATGGGAAACAGGGCTCTAATGAAGGGTGTTCCTAAGATTACTTCATTCTTAAGGTTTTTTACCAGAAGAAAATTTGTGTTAATCCTAAGACCTTGGTTTTCAATGATTTCATTTGATAGCTTAAAATTAATTTTTAATTTTGAGCCGTTTGCTGTACTTAATTTTTCTGAGGTTTTCTCAAAAAAATTTGTAGGAATTAATCCTTCTAAAATGCAGTTTGAATCAGCCCCTGTGTCAAATAGGGCCATTGTTTCTAAAACGAAATCATTAATAATTATTTTTATGTTTATGTAAAAATTTTGGATTTTAATCTTGTTGATTAATCCCATAAACATATCATCTTCTAAATTTTCTGGTTGATTTTCTTCACTGTTGTGGGCACTTTCAGAATCACTATCTTCCTCAAGCTGAGAAAGAATGATCTGATGAATTTCTTGTTGTTGACGAAGTTCTTTTACCTCTCTTTTTAGATTGTTTATCTCTGTTTGGAGATCTTGGATTGTCGTTGGTTTGGTTGAAGAATTTTCTAATCTCTTGAGTATGTTACTTACATCAAATTTGTTGTTCGTGATAAAATCCTTTTGTCTAGGTTTTACCTCTAATGTTTTCTTGAGTTTTTCCAGGAAAACCTTCTTTTCCTGGGGGTCAGGTATGGAATTGATTGCTTCAAACAAGAGATCTTGTTCTCTCGTTAGAGTATTGATTTGCCCATCATCATTTGTTGATGATAGTTGGTCATCTTGCTGGATTAGATTTAGGTTTTCATCGGAAAGCACAGAGGATGAAGTTTCTGTTTCTGTTTCCTCCTTTGAGGTTTCTATGAGCAAATTGTTTATTTGCTCTTCAATTGAGGGTTCTAGGTTAAGGTTTCTTAACTTCTTTTTTAGTCTACAATATTTGCTAATGTGGCCTTGTTTTCCACAATTGTAGCACGTTATTTTTAATTTTATTTTTTGTTTAGGATTTTCCATTTCTCTACTGGTTGAGGGTTTTTGAGAGTATCTTCGTTTTGAAAATCTTCTTCTATTGGCTGGCTTATGATCCTGGGCTTCTTTCCTGGAGGTTTGTTTTTTCTTTTGTTTTGGACAGGCTGGCAAGCCAAATTGTTCACAGAAGGAACCTAAATCCCTCTTTGTTTGAGCTTTTTCTTTGGCTAATTGCCTCTGAATCTTGTCGTCCTGGCAGATTTTTAAGGCTACCTTTTGGACATAGGAAATTAATTGACCATAGCTTAAGTTTTCATATGGAATGTCTCCATTGGCAGATTGACTACGGATTTTATCTCTGACTTTGTCTCCTAAGGATCTGGGAAGACCGGCTAGGAATTTTTCTTTCCAAAAAGGTTGTTGACTATCTTCTCTTGTGTAAACCCTAGTTAGGAAAGTATCTCTATACCACCTAAAATCTGCTAAGGTTCTACACTTAAGATTTGATAATAATTCTGCGGACCTGTCTTTCCACAAGGATGGGTCTCCAATGAAATGTTGGGCTATTGTAAAAATTAACGTGTTCACAGCGTCAGGAATCTCTTTATCATCGTCATTAGTAATGACTTTTCCATTGAGATCCGTCTTAACTGCGCTGTAAATTTTTGATTTCTCTTCATTAGTGAGATAATTATCCCACCATCCTTTTAGTTGTCCGGAAAATCCTGCCACTAAGATATCTATAATGGTTTCTTCCGAACATTCATGGGAGGTTTGGTAAGCCGTGGCTACCATGGTCATATGTTGGAGTGTATTCATGATGTTATACTCCGTTTGTGCATCTATGTTCCATTCATAGATGTTATTTGCACTAAAAATTTTAAAATTGTTTTCACCTCTTTCTTCTAATAGAAGGTCAGGGGCAGTTGGACGTTGATAATATAATTTGGAGGGGGTTTTCCAGTGTTTGGAGTTTAATGGATTTATATTCTTTTCTGACACTGATCCTATCTCAGTTGTGTTATCTAAGTTTTGGTCACTATCTTCATTAATAACATTAATTAATTTGGAGGTACTTCTTGTTACCATTTTGGAAGTATTTTCCGAAGCTTGGGGAGTATCTGGAATGACCTTAAGCAAACTACTAATCTTGTTTAGTAATTCGCTATGATTGTCACCTACGCCTTCAATTAAGGATTTAGTTTTTCTAAGTTCCCTAATTTTTCGTTTAGCCTTATCACTAACTTTGAAAGGTTTGAATAAAGGTTTTTCAATGGGGACACTCGGCGAAGCTTCCTCAATTGATTTTTGTTTAGGAACTACCTTAGTTTTAATGGTTTCTCCTAAAGCTTGTAAGTATTTGTTGGTATAATTTGCCTGTTCCATTAGGCTTTTAATGTCTCTAGAGGTTACTTCCTCGTTGACATCTTTTGTCTTGAATGGAATTGCCATGACAGGTTTGTTGTTACTGTCTTTGATATTTGGTAGTTGATATTGTGTTGTGGGAGGTAATTCCGACTGGATTAACTCACCATCCTTCACTTGCCAATTTGTTATGACATTTGTTGTTGGATTACCTATGATGTCTTGTTTCCAAGGGTAGTCTATATCCTTTCTGATGGCATAAGCATGAAACCAATCAAAGAAAAGGACATTAATTTTGACTCTTTCGACAAATTCGTAGAACTTGTCTTGGATTTGTTTTCTGTTTGTACCCTTGTAATGTTGGAAAAACCATCTCCTTTGAGGTTCATTCTCCGGAGAATAGAAATTTTTCCTAAGGGTTTCCTTATCAATACTAAAGTTGTCAGATAACATCATAAGGTTCCATAGAAGAGTATGTTGGTGATTGGATAGACTTTTGGTCGTCCTCTTGTTCTTGGTTATAAGTTGTTCTAGGTATGCTAGAGGTAGTGTCTAATCCTTGGAGGTTTACAGTAGGGAACTGGTTATGTGACTCAGATCTGGTTAGTCCTACTGGAATTGAACGGGTTCTAACCGAAAAGGACCTTCTGGCTGACTCATATTCAGACCTAGAGGCTTCTATCCTTGATGAAAAAGAATTTCTCCTATTGAAGGTTATCTCTACCTTTCCGGAGTTATCTTGCTTAATATGCTCTATGGTTGGAGCGGGTCGGGGAATAGACGGTGTTGCCTTATCCATAACCCATCTTTCGGGAAGAGTTACTTCATCCCATTTTATTTTTCTCGGGAGAGAAACATTAGCCTTCGTCATATCAGTGATAAACAAAGTTGTTTCTCCTTTTTGAGGTTTTAACAGGACTCTAGATGCACAAGTATTCATGACCTTGTACTGGATCCTATATATTAAGGCTGCTGGGATTGATCCTTCTTTCATGTCAAGGCCATGAAAGTGGATGTTTAGGAACAGAGAGTCAAGAATGTTTCTGTCCATCAGACTCACTGTTTTGTTTGGATAACAGTTAAAATATATTGGACCTTGTCCTAGGCTGGTTTCGACTGTTCCAATTAGGGAGTCTTCAAATTGATTATGCCTAATGTCTCTTAGACACATTAAAACTGCTGCATCTATGCCCATATCAATTAAGGGCTTGATGGCTACTTGTACACAACCGATGTGTAGATATTTATACTTACGGCTATGTTCATAAATTGAATTTTTTGAAAGTAAATGAAATTCTTCCCCTACATCTTGTCCTAGAGGAATATTGTTTTCTACTGTTTTGATTATGTAATCAAAGTTGTGTTTGTCTTTTATTGTTTCAGGAACGTATAGTTGATCCTGAGGGATTTCTGGAATGTTCCAGTCATCCATGTTTTGATTGATATCTTCGAATCGGATCATCTTCACGTGAAGCCAATATTTGTACAGATAAAATGTTGAGAGACTTGATCATGTACCGGATATTAATTTCATTGTCAATAATGGCTTGAAGACTTTGTAAATTGTTAAAGCCAACTCTGCCCGAGTGAATCCAGTGAATCAAAGATAATCAAGTTCTCTAGCAACAAATGGTTCAACTGTTTACAATGAACTTTTTTATTCAAGTTACATTCTGAGACTCTGAACTGATCCTCAAAGATCAAAAGTTGATTCTCTAAAAATGCCTAGAAGCTTTCAACTAAAAGAAGTATCTCCAAGGATGTGGATACAAGTTATTAACAACTATTTCGAAAGTGCAAATTAGGTTATGAGAGCCTTCTTTTAGGGTTCTCAAAGCGTATTAGAGGCTTCTTTTCAATGGCTACTAGATGTAGTTAAGTCTTTACAGAACTGAGTGAATGAACTGACAATATTAGAAAATTACAGGACACAAGAAATACCTCCATTATTATCAGTTAATGGTACAAGAGTCTTCAAGTGCACATGCAGTGCATACAATAATCAAAATCAAGACAAGCACAAAACATGCAAAAAGTGCACAAACATATACAATGAAAAAAAAACAATAAAAAACCCAAAAAAAGCCTGTACCGTGAATAGGTGTTCTCGCTCTCCAAACCTCCAAACAGCGATTCAAGCAAGCAATTGATTGGTAGTGGCGGATGAACCTGATTTCAGAATTGATTGGTATCAACAAAGCAAAAATCGTCGGGAAGAAACAATGATCTGCAAGCCTCCTTCTCCAGGTCAACAAAAATAATTACGATTTCAGAATGAATGGTTTCTTTTCCCTTAATAACAACCCAATTAAGGGTTCCACTCAGATACACTCCACCAACTTTAGGTAAAGTCCAAAGAACAGGAAAACCTTTAAGGTTTCTCCAACTACTGTCACCCGCGCTATAAACTTTCATCTCAGTCTTTTGAGATACGTCAAGTGAAAGCATAGTCAATGCAATTGCTACAACCTTGTATTTGTCACTTGACGGATCATAGCCAAACCCAAACATTGTTCTACGACCAATGCCCGGGGAAAAAGACAGCGTTGGCGATTCTCTGGATATCACCCTTGTCGCCTTGTTCCAAAAACAAACACGGTATCCTTCTGGTATTTCGCTAACCCCACAGTGCAACCCATTACATGAACCGACCAGATGGTAACCTGGCATGTTTGCGAAATTGAACAAGAACGTTTCAATTTGTAGGGAATGGAATTACGAACTTACATCACACGATTCCATGTGGATTTCAGGGATGGATCCGAGGCAGACATTTTTCATCAGTTGAAGGTGTTCCAAATCGTCCGTCGCAACATGAAGAAAATTATTAAAATTGTAGTAGCATCATGAATCAATAAAATTGTAGAATTAAGAATCAATGAAATATGAAATGACCAAGGATATGTAGAATGATCTAACTTCTATTTCACTTAATTCCAGTAATCATGATTCAAAACTTACAAAGCAATGAAAGAGGTGAATGACCGAGGATGAATCACAAAAAAGATTGGTTAGACCGAATGCCTATGCAAAATGGAAACCGACGTATATATCAAAAAGTATAAAAAAAAACTTGTGATTGTAGGTTGAAATCGTTCAAAGCTACAGTCATACAGTAAAAAAAAGCACAAATATTCAGATCTAGTGCTGCAGAAATTGATGAAGCTCGCATTCGGAGAGAGGGAGGGAGAGAAAAAATTTCAAAGAAAGACAGAGAGGGAGAGCATAGTTTGGAGAGATCAGACAAAGATAGCACAGATTAAGATTGAGATGCTGATGAATGAATCCTTGAATTCACATGCAGTGGTTTCATTACTTCTTTTCTTAGATTTTCTTATAAATGAAATTAATATCTAATTTTATCAAGGAATGTAATATGATGCCCAACACAGATATATCAGCTTACTAATTTGATAATGGTAGTGATAACAAAAGACAAGCAGGCAACAATAACAATTTGTAGTATAAATGTTAACAAATGACATTTTATTAGAATCCACAATATTTCTATAAATGCTAATAAAATAAATTGGTTACCAGATGCTACATTTCTAGTAGTAATTCACAACCCAAGAGAAGAATATATGTTAATACATGATATAGATTAGATCTCACATAATTAAGTGACAAAGAATTAAACATCTGACAAAGCGTTCGAGATTATCATTATATAATTGAAAAGACAGAAATTAGATGATGCCAATTAAATAGGGTAATCAAGAACTCACATCTGTAGAATTTCAATAAGGTATGACCAAACTTTCGGTAAAAATCTTGAGGTTGCGCCACAACAAAGTTCTGAAACTACCTGATGGAACGACAGAAACTTGAGACTTACCATCCCTCTGGTTTTACAGAATTGTTTGGTATTCATCATCAGCATTTCTAGTGAATTTCAGCATGAAGAAGTCTCCATTGTTAGACATGCACAATGGTAAAATCATCGATTTTTCTTCATAAGGACGAATATTAAGATGTAAATAACTAAAATTTATTAATTGAATCCAAGACTTGTCATCTCCAAACTTCCTCATCTGCCACAAGCCAAGATGGGTGTTGCTATCTTGCCAAACGCACAGCGAGTCTCTAAATACTCCAATATTTGTATCAAAAAAGCAAAAATCGTCGGGAAGAAACAGTGATCTGCAAGTCTCCTTCTCCAGGTCAACATAAATAATTACGATTTCAGAATGAATGGTTTCTTTTCCCTTAATAACAACCCAATTAAGGGTTCCACTCAGATACACTCCATCAACTTTAGGTAAAGTCCAAAGAACAGGAAAACCTTTAAGGTTTCTCCAACTACTGTCACCCGCGCCATAAACTTTCATCTCAGTCTTTTCAAATACGTCAAGTGAGAGCATAGTCAATGCAATTGCTACAACCTTGTATTTGTCACTTGACGGATCATAGCCAAACCCAAACATTTTTCTACGACCAATGCCCAGGGAAAAAGACAGCGTTGGCGATTCTCTGGATATCACCCTTGTCGCCTTGTTCCAGAAACAAACACGGTATCCTTCTGGTATTTCGCTAACCCCACAGTGCAACCCATTACATGAACCGACCAGATGGTAACCTGGCATGTTTTCGAAATCGAACAAGAACGTTTCAATTTGTAGGGAATGGAATAACGAACTTACATCACACGATTCCATGTGGATTTCAGGGATGGATCCGAGGCAGACATTTTTCATCAGTTGAAGGTGTTCCAAATCGTCCTTCGCAGCAAATTTGCTAAGGTGCAATTTGATGAAATAGGGATCTGACATCAGGGAGTTCCATCCCTTGCACACATACTTGAATTGGATCAAAGGTTTCACGGGTAGACGAGACAAGATTTCCTCGATGAGTTCGTCACAGAGGAGTGGCGACCATGGTTTCTTCTCTGATCACATGTTTCTGTGGTTTCTTCTCTGATCGCATGTTTTTGTGGTTTTCAGTGAACAGTCCACATATATATGTCCCAATGTTGCTAGGGTTTAACCCTTCAATAAATGAATATATTTTATTTCAGAGATAAATTTATTTAATCTTTTAATAAAAGCTGTAATAAAATTGGAAATAAATCAGGCGAAAGATGCAGGAGATAAAAACAACGCAGATTTCTGGACAAATTTAGTGGAATAAATCCTGTGTTAAATACACATAACATTTTTTTGTCCATTTGGATTAAGAGAAATACGAAAAATTTGATATGTTTCTTACAATTTTTGTCATCAGACTCTTCAACATATTTTAAAATTTTACGAGATATATTTAAGAAAAAGAAAAAAGAAAAGTTAGATATGTTTCTCACTATTTATGGGCCTGTGCTCTGCACAGTATTTAGTTTGGGAAAATAATTATATTTATTTTATATCATATCCATTTTAATAACAAAAGAATAATGTTTTTTTATAATTACTAAAAACTATTATTTGAGTATATAATAATTTAAGAATATAATATATTTTATATATACTACGTAAAAATAGTTTTGTAAGTTGAATTAATAGAGTAGATGGAAAAAATTGCGTAACAGTGAGGAAATTTTGCAATTTTTTTACTAAATTACATAAAAGTTTTACAATAAGAAATTTTTCAGTAAAAAAAAATTACAAAGTTTTTAAACTATTATGACAATGAATTAAAAAAACTATAAACAAATAATAAATAAAATGCTCTGCAAATTTAATTGGAATGAAAAAAATAGAAACAAGAATTGAAATTTGCTGATAAAAAAATCTTCAATAAATCTTTAGTTAGGCGAGAAGAGACAAAATATAGGGAAACATTTTCATATTAAAATTATTATGATAATAAACTAGAGAAAGGTTCGACAATTAAAATGAAATATATATATAGGGGCATGCAAATTTTGTTGACACATGAATCTGTCAATTGGATCAACTAAATGTTTCATCACGCTTCGAAAATAATGTCAAGAAAATCGTCTTGAGAAGGGAAATTTTACACTGATTTAGCTAATTTTGGAAGCCATTTCAGCAAACAGCAACTGAAATTTGGCTGACAACAACTAAAATTTGCCTGACCGGTGAAAATTGTAACTGCTTCTATAACTGGATCGGATCAGGATTTAAAATACTGGAAATTACTATTTACATCATTTTAGAAAATGAGATTCATTAGAAAACTTCTTATATATAGGCTTGAGTCTTCTTGAATCCATTTCATTCAGCATGCTTTTATGAAAGTCGCAAGTGTATAATTGTATTCTACTGGTGTCACATAAATTCCAATCTTTTCAATATATTTAGTAGCATTGCTCTAATAAAAAAGATAATATACTAATTAATATATAATATGAGTAAAGTAAAATTTAATAGAAAATATTTGATGTATTAGAAAATTAAATAACCCTAACAATACATCTATGTGTATAACCACCTGCAAAGTGTGTGGAGAATTTCAGCTTAATTGGTATTGAGGCATTGTGTCAAGTATCAGTTTTTGATACAACCTCTAATAAACTTGAGGATGCACTCGACAAGCAAGATCACATTGCATCTAAGGGATTCAGCTATAACAGAAATCTCTTAAGAGTTTAGACTATGTGTATTATAGCCAGGTAGCGTTTCCAAGGAACAGTTGCAACATGATAAATGGACAACTGAATTGAACATATATATAAAGTCAATTATGTCTGAAACATATTAGCCATAGTGCTGATATAATTGTCACAGTTACAACAACACATCAGTATGTATTTCTCAATGATGATATACTAATTTAAAGAACTAATGACATAAATACTACAGTTTAATGTACCATTCTTGTTCTGTCCCCGTAGCTGCAAAAAAAAAAAAACTTGATGTTAATTGAAAGTCTGAGAAGTTGGTTAAGCAAAGTATTACAAAATGTAGCATGCTGATGCAAGACAAAAACAACCATAACATTGAGAAAATTATTAAAATTGTAGTAGCATCATGAATCAATAAATATGTAGAATTAAGAATCAATGAAATATGAAATGACCAAGGATTTGTAGAATGATCTAACTTCTATTTCACTTAATTCCCGTAATCACGATTCAAAACTCACAAAGCAATGAAAGAGGTGAATGATCGAGGATGAATCACAAAATAGATTGGTTAGACCGAATGCCTATGCAAAATGGAAACCGATGTATATATCAAAATATATAAAAAAAAACCTGTGATTATAGGTTGAAATTGTTCAAAGCTACAGAAATTAGATGATGCCAATTAAATAGGGTAATCAAGAACTCACATCTGTAGAATTTCAATAAGGTATGACCAAACCTTTGGTAAAAATCTTGAGGGTGCGCCACAACAAAGTTCTGAAACTACTTGAGGGAACGACAGAAACTTGAGACTTACCATCCCTCTAGTTATGCAGAATTGTTTGGTATTCATCATCAGCATTTCTAGTGAATTTCAGCATGAAGAAGTCTCCGTTGTTAGACATGCACAATGGTAAAATCATCGATTTTTCTTCATAAGGACAAATATTAAGATGTAAATAACTAAAATTTATTAATTGAATCCAAGACTTGTCATCTCCAAACTTCCTCATCTGCCACAAGCCAAGATTGGTGTTGCTATCTTGCCAAACGCACAGCGAGCCTCTAAAAACTCCAATATTTGTATCAAAAATGCAAAAATCGTCGGGAAGAAACAGTGATATGCAAGTCTCCTTCTCTAGGTCAACAGAAATAATTACGATTTCAGAATAAATGGTTTCTTTTCCATAATAACAACCCAATTAAGGGTTCCACTCAGATACACTCCACCAACTTTAGGTAAAGTCCAAAGAACAGGAAAACCATTAAGGTTTCTCCAACTACTGTCACCCGCGCCATAAACTTTCATCTCAGTCTTTTCAGATACGTCAAGTGAGAGCATAGTCAACGCAATTGCTACAACCTTGTATTTGCCAATTGACGGATCATAGCCAAACCCAAACATTATTCTACGACCAATGCCCGGGGAAAAAGACAGCGTTGGCGATTCTCTGGATATCACCCTTGTCGCCTTGTTCCAGAAACAAACACAGTATCCTTCTGGTATTTCGCTAACCCCACAGTGCAACCCATTACATGAACCGACCAGATGGTAACCTGACATGTTTGCGAAATTGAACAAGAACGTTTCCATTTGTAGGGAATGGAATATCGAACTTACATCACACGATTCCATGTGGATTTCAGGGATGGATCCGAGGCAGACATTTTTTATCAATTGAAGGTGTTCCAAATCGTCCTTTGCAGCAGATTTGCTAAGGTGCAATTTGATGAAATAGGGTTCTGAAATCAAGGAGTTCCATTCCTTGCACACACACTTGAATTTGATCAAAGGTTTGACGGGAAGACGAGACAAGATTTCCTTGATGATTTCGTTACAGAGGAGTGACGACCATGGTTTCTTCTCTGGTCACATGTTTCTATGACTTTCAACGAAGCGCCGAAACACTCTGAATCCAAATTCTGTACCTATCAAGACATGCACCTTCATGAACAGTGCATATATATATGCCCCAATGTTTCTAGGGTTTAACCCTTCGATAAATGAATATATTTTATTTCAGAGATAAATTTATTTAATCTTTGAATAATTGCTCTAATATAATTGGAAATAAATTAGGCGAAAGATGCAGGAGTTAAAAACAATTTCTTAACAAATTTAGTGCAATAAATCCTGATTTAAATACACATAACATTTTTTGTCCATTTGTGTTAAGAAAGAGAAGAAATATTAGATATGTTTCTTGCAGTTTTTATCATTAGATTCTTCAACATATTTTAAAATTTTATGACATATATTTAAGAAAAAGAAAAAAGAAAAATTAGATATGTTTCTCTGAATCATAGTCCATTTTAATAACTACAAATAATTTTTTATAAATACTAAAAACTATTATTGGAGTATATAATAATTTAAGAATATACTATATTACATAAAAGTAAAATATATAACAATGATCAATGAATGAATAATTAAGTAAAAGTTTAACAATAATTATTTTAAAATTATTTTAACTCGTCGAGTTCCCAAATGGAACTATGCAATACACACATTTACTCAATTGTTTTCAAAATTATTTTAACTCGTCGGTTTTCCACAGTGGACCCCATCACAATACTCGTCGCCCTTAAAGGGTCTTACAATTGTGTGATTGCACAGTTTATAGTTCACAACTCAATACATACATTTCATCTCAATACACATGTATTTCATCATCCGTCACATGTTCCATTTATCACATACGCACAGTTTGAATCATCATTTCATAACCTAAACATAACAATTTATACAAAAGATTTTATCACAACATGGGGTGTAAAACCTCTGAAATAGTTTCTCACAATTGTATCAAAATCAATTAATCAAAATCATGGGTTAAACACAAAGACATCAAGAGCACTCATGTTTATCAATCAATTCTCATCAGGACATCAATTGGTACATAGAACACAATAATATTGTATTTATAATCATAAAGGAAAAGTTCTAATTCAATAAACATCCCAAAATAAACCCAAATTTAGTTCTCTAAGGATCCCTACACATGTTCATTCTAACCCCCAATTGCGACAAACTCATCCCTTACCTCTAAGCGGACTCACGTGTCTTCCGACAGTCACAGCGGCATCTCTAGCGGTTTCCTAAGATTCTTTTAGTTTTTCCTCCAACTGCTCTGATAGAGTTCCAGAACGTTAGAGAGACGGAGAAGAGATTGAAGTCTCCATTTGTACTGTCTTCATGTGATTCATTTTTCTCCCCCCAAGAATATTATTTCACAAATCCCAACGGTGAAATTGTGTAACATATCCAAATTGAATGAAAATCCAACGGTTAACGAAACCGGGATTGTAGTTTTACTAAGACCATTTTGGGTTTCTGCGGGAAAAGAGAAAGGTACGGTGCGAAGGGTATTTCTCTTAGCTCCGACATGTTTTTGCAATTCCCAACAGTGAGAATGCTCAGAATTTGGTTTCGAACGTGGTAATCAAATTTCACGACGATCCAACGGTGAATAAGTCACAGATCATTTTTTTTCTGAGACAAGTTTGGTGGGCTACGGGAAAAGAAAGGATTTTGAGAGGAGAATGAGAAAAACGAAAAAATGAGGAAAAGAAAAGGCACCGTCAGTGTGAAAAACTGACCTAACACTATTTATAGCTAAGTTTACTCTATTTATTTATTTATTTATTATTTTATAAAAAAACAAACTTTATTTTATTCTCTATCAAACAAATAAATAAAATATCCTTTTTATTTTCTCTTAAATCACTATTTTAATTAATAATTATATCTTCTTATTTATTTTATTTATAAAATCTCATCATTTTTTTAAAACTCTATTTATTTATAAATAAAAATCCTTTTTAATCTAGTTTATGAAAATTGGGATGTTACACCTCACTCCCAGGACTTTCAGCCTGAAGTGTGCCAAATGCAGGTGACCCAACGATGGATCTAGAATAGACTCTAGTACCATTTTAGAAAGTGGGTTATAGGCCTAACTCAATCATACAAAATCGGTTTATAAGGTGAAGTTTGTCCCACACTTATATATTTTAGTTTGATTTTATCTTTAGTCGATGTTGGACTAAATCCCCACCTAAAGAGGCCACAAGTAAGGTAGCCTAAGGGGTATCCACAATTAGGAGGGCTTTTCCAACAAAAAGGAAATGCAACAAAATTAGTACTGTTTACAAACATAAATGTTAGAGAAATATTTTGTTAAAAATAATTTTCTATATTTTCTTATCATTATATTTTAATATAATATACACTTAATAAAAATATTAATTAATGCAAGATCAGTTAAAATATTTATGAGTAATTATTAAATAAGAATATTTCTGTCAGTTCAGTGAAAATACTTTCTTAATTTTGTAAAGTAATTAATATTTGCAATAATTATATATGGTCAGAAGTCGAAACAATTAATATTTGATTAAATATTAACCATGCTGTTTTGATTCCGTTTCAATAGAGCTTTTTGTGAGTACCCAAAAAAAGCTCCTTAGTTGTGTATTGTAGCTTTGGCGGGAAAATTTTAACCACATAATGACATGTGGCGGGGGAGAGAGAGAGAGAGAGGAGGGGAAAACTTCTAATATATAGTAATAGATAGATAATAGATATCATTGCTAGCATCTTTTTCTGCCCTGGCCTGACCTCTCTGGCCAATGACCAATCACAGTTTTCTGTTCTTGCATTAGAGCTCACTCTGTTAGCATTTCAGAGCTCACAAATGTCTGCTTTTTTTTTCCTCCTTTTTGGGGTTTTTTTCTTCCTTAATATTCAACCGTTCACATTTTCGTAATTTTTGTCTAATGTGTTTTCTGTTTTTTTACCCTGATAATTTGACCATCATCTTTCATATTTTGACTTCATTCTATATTCTTATTGCTCCTTGATGGATGGTGATTCTGAGTGTAAACTGTGACTTATTTATCATGAATTTATTTAATTTTGGGTATATTATTTTTGAGTATTTGTATTTTGTATGTGCAGTATAAATTATTTAGTTTGTATTATAATATGACCAGTCCCTTTGTTGTACCACTATCCGAGATTAATAACTATGATGCTGGGTATTTATGTAAATAACCATGGTATTTTTTAGATGTAAATATTTCTTTTGATATTGCAATGGTAAAACTAAAGTAATGTTGATACTGAATTAGAGCTGTATCATAGGGGTATAAATCTGTTACAAGGCTGCAATCCAAGAAAATAAATAAATAAAAAAAACAGAACTAGAGAGCCCCTTTTCGGAGGAAGAACCAGCTTGTTCATTCAGCCTATTCAATACCAATTTTTTGATACCCCCATTATATAATCCTTCTATATCCTCCCTCTCCCTCCTTTCTGGCCTTTGATTTTTCTTTTCTGTGTATTTATCTATTTTTTCATGGCAGAATGAAAAAAATACTTAAACTTTGTTATGGTTTTTGTGCAGACGAAGCTGGTCATACATGAGGGCTTTGTAATATGGAGATAGATATCCATTGTTTTGTGTAGGTCCTGTCAAAAGATTAGGAAAAATTATATTGGTAGGCATTATTGCTTACTTCATTCGTTTCATAGGTCTTGTATATTACCACTGTTTTTAGAGTATTTTCTTTGGTAAGGGACGAATATAGAGGCATGTGTACAGGATCGTCTCTTCTTTCCTTGTAATTTTCTTTTGTTTTTTTTTTGTCTCGTTCTCTCTGCCCTTGTGCAGAGGAACACTTTATTTTTTGTTCTACTAGATTAGTGAATGTATTATTAGTCTGTTAGATAATTGGGATAGGAGTAATTTTTATGAGCAAAAGCCAATTCAAAGTTTTGTGAATACAAAATTTCTGGTGTATGCATCTGCCATTGGTGTCTGCAAATATTTTTAAATCAGTGATGGAGAAAACAACCACGTTCACTTGTTCCATATCACCTTATCTTATTCCTTGTGTATCAAGAAACAATTTTTTTTAGTGCAAAAGCAGGTAACTAGTTGGAACCATTGGGAGGGATGGAGATGTGAAATTATTCTTGGTAAGGTTTATTTGTTTAATCCTTTCACAGAAGGAGCCAGTAACTTTTTCGACTTTATTTATTTAGTCTCAGCGGAGCTGGTGCTTTGTATTCCTATATTGTTGGGGGGTTGGAGTTCTGCCTGATGAAATGCTTATATTTTTGTAGTAGCAGATGATATGGTACAGTGCATTTTTATTTGTGACGGATTTGTATGTTATATTTAGGTATTACATCTGCATCTGCAAGAGGAGAATAATGGTGTAGCTGAGGGGAGGGCTTGTTTAGAAAATTTGATCCTTAAAAAGTTTAATATAAAACTTGTCATTTTTTATTATATTTTTTTTTAACATTGACTATAAATTATTGATAGTTTTTTTTTGGTTATTTCTAATACTTATTCAATCTAAATTTTTATTATAGTTAATTTGAAAAAAGTATAGTTAATTTCAAAAAATGAGTAATTCTAATTTTAAGTCACTTTTAGTAATAATTCAGTTGTGAGTATTTGTAATGTTTTAAAAGCAATGCATGTATTTGAGTTTTTGATGCAATTTAATAGTTTTATTGATGTATGAATTTTATGTTTGTATACGCAAAGAAGGGTTAAGATGAAAAGTGAGTTATTCATTAGAAATTTAGAATCATTTGATTATATATAAGAAAATGAAGGGAGAAGATGAAAACCAACTTTTTAAAAGTAACTCTTGATATTACTTGATCTCTCATATTATTCATAATTATTTTAAAAATTTTCATTTAAGAAAATATCTAATTAATTAATCATATAATTTTTTTACACTAATAATATTTAAAAATTAAACTTCAACTTTAATTCTAACTTTTTTGTCTAGTGTGATTAATCAGCTTGATCCGAAAATTAATGTTTTTGTCATTTCGGTGTTACATTTCTTTTCAACCTTTTTAGTAAAAATAATTGATTTAATTTCTGTCCGCACAATTTTTCTTCATTTTAATTTTATCGTCTGTTGATATCAGAAAACTATTTATCATAAGAGATCAGTAGGTATTCTATATGGGCGTAAAATTTTATACTTGAAATAATTTTTCATTCACCTAAAAAAAAGAAATCATTCTTAATGAGTAATGAGTAGCCCCATTTCTGAAAAAATCACAAGTCCATGCTTATATGCCACTTGAGGTTTTAATAAAAATTGATTTTGCAGTATAAGTACTGAAGTCAATCTACTCACTGCCATCGTTAATGTACCACTTAGAATCGTCCTTCTACTCCAACATACATATAAATGAAAAAAACATATATAAAATGCGGAATCTAATTAAATCAATTTTATTCAATAAAATCGTAAATCAGTCCACGTGGGTAATGTTCACATTCGCTTCACTTGTTACCAAATAAAATTTCTTAGAAATATTTATGACTTAAAACAAGACTGTTCAAGTTTATCAAATAAAGTAAAATGACATGTTTGATACGTCATGCAATTAAAATAAAAACTCTTGTTCCAATGTTACATTCTATCAAAATATTGTGTCTCGGAGTCCTCCATCACAAGGTTTCTTAAAGTAATTCACCTAGTCATTTGCTCTCACAAACACAAGGTTTAAGATCATCACATGATCCAAATATAAACAACACATGAGGAGTGAATTATCACATTTTTAAACAGGTAGAGATAAACGAAGACACACACATATATAGTAAAAATATCACAAGCTTAACTTAACATAATTCACATCATTTTACCAATCATTGTGTAACATCACTTGTCCTAAGGATTTAATCACAAAATCATATTCTATACCTTCACATTAATCACATGTTCATAACAAAACATCTCAAGTACAACACAACATCTCTCACACACAATTCATTACCCACCATCACATAGCAAGTCACAATGATCATTACACAGACGTTATGCAACATATATACTAAGACTCAATCCTATATTGAATGTGGTATCTTATCAGTGAAAAATAACGCTAGGGCACCTAGGATTACATAATAAAATACACCACACAATGGGTAAGCAGGTCACTCTTATTAAAAGAAATCATAAGGTGATCAATTAGGGTTATTCTGTTTAGCGTGAATGCTCTAACCATATGAGATCAACATAGATTTAAAGGAGCACTCAAATCGAGTGTATTTACCCTCAAGGCCTAGACTCTGAAGAATCCATTAGGGTCTCATTTTTCTTATTCAAGTCCAATCCCTAAAACTTTTACATGCAGCCACTGCACATGAATTATATAATACCTATGACTTCACACTTATTTTCAAATGTATTTAATACAATACGTTACAATTTAACACCTCAGGTTCCTAACTTTGAATCCTACACTTTCCTTTTAACACCTCATGCATTGCTCTATAATTTAACAACTCTGGTTCCTAACTTGAAATCCTACACTTTTCTTTTAGCGACCGTGATTGTTTCTCTGATTACATGTTTCTGTGGCTTTCAGCGAAGTGACAACACACTCTAAATCAAAATTATGTACTTCTCAACACATCTTCCTGAACAGTGAATATAACTAGAGAGATAAATTTAGTTAATCTTTTAATAAAAGCTGTAATAAAATTGGAAATAAATCAGGCGTAAGATGCAGAGCTAAAAACAAGGCAGATTTCTTAACAAACTTAGTGCAATAAATCCTTATATAAATGCCTACCTACTAGGAAAGCCATAGCAAAAGCAGAAAAAAAGCACACACTTAACATTTTTTGTCGATTTGGGTTAAGAAAACGAAAAAAAATCAGATAAGTTTCTCACAATTTTGTCATCAGATTCTTCTAATAAATAATGACATGTTGATTTTTTTAATTAAAACTTTGAAACATATATCTAATAAAAATCATTGGTTATATTAAAAAGAACATCCATTCATGTGAAGCTAATCTCTGTACTATAATAAAAACTGTGAAAGATTTGATCATGTGCTTCATATCAATTTGATAATGAAAAATGGAATTAATTTGAAGCTGTCTGAAAAAGTTAAAGCCAAGTCTGCTCTAGTGAACCTGGTGAGTCCAAATAATCATTTCTCTAGCAACAAATGCTACACCTGTTTACAATGATCTTTTTCTTCACAAGGCTCAAAATATTTTTTATTTATTATATATATATATAAATAAATAAAGAAGCTTGTATAAGGAATAACAACATAAATACAAGGTCGTGCACCAACAAGGAATAATGGACTCACACGGTTTCTGTGTATCTATACCAGCAGCACAAATACAGTTTAACCATGAAACCCAACCATCATCTGCTGTTGACCCTTCGTGCGTATATTTCTAAGTGTAAAGCAAATAAGCAAGCTATACAAAAAAGCCAACCCATACCAACTCCTTCAACATTCACGTAAGTCCTGTATCATCATATTAATCGATCTCCTTTCCTTCACAAAGAGATCGAAACAATCATAACGTTAAACAATTCAAACAAGCCCTGGGATTCATCTCCCATTCACAATAAGAGAATTTTCTTCCTTTCCCTTTCGCATTAATCAATGCCCAAGCTCTATGTTTTGCCAGATCCCATGCGGCCACACAACACAACTTCCCAATTCCCATTGGCCCCTCTAAAAATAACATTGTTTGTTTGGGAGGGTACCTGCAGCCCCATCCAATAGTAACATTTTCTCCCAACTGAATCAGACAACTCACAGAGAAAAAGCATATGCGACACCAATTATTTACCCAATATCCCATTTCAGCCACCAGGGCATTCGGATTACAAGAATTTGTGAATAACCTGCTATACTTGTCAGCCAAAGCCCAAAAACTGTATCACCATTCTGGTTGTCCAGCCAGAATTTAGCATCCCTACAACTCCCTAGCCTCCAATATTCTACGTGAAGCCAATATTTGTACTGATAAAATGTTGAAAGACTTGATCATGTACCGGATATTAATTTCATTGTCAATAATGGCTTGAAGACTTTGTAAATTGTTAAAGCCAACTCTGCCCGAGTGAACCCAGTGAATCAAAGATAATCAAGTTCTCTAGCAACAAATGGTTCAACTGTTTACAATGAACTTTTTTATTCAAGTTACATTCTGAGACTCTGAACTGATCCTCAAAGATCAAAAGTTGATTCTCTAAAAATGCCTAGAAGCTTTCAACTAAAAGAAGTATCTCCAAGGATGTGGATACAAGTTATTAACAACTATTTCGAAAGTGCAAATTAGGTTATGAGAGCCTTCTTTAGGGTTCTCAAAGCGTATTAGAGGCTTCTTTTCAATGGCTACTAGATGTAGTTAAGTCTTTACAGAACTGAGTGAATGAACTAACAATATTAGAAAATTACAGGACACAAGAAATACCTCCATTATTATCAGTTAATGGTACAAGAGTCTTCAAGTGCACATGCAGTGCATACAATAATCAAAATCAAGACAAGCACAAAACATGCAAAAAGTGCACAAACATATACAATAAAAAAAAACATTAAAAAACCCAAAAACAGCCTGTACAGTGAAAAGGTGTTCTCGCTCTCCAAACCTCCAAACAGCGATTCAAGCAAGCAATTGATTGGTAGTGGCGGATGAACCTGATTTCAGAATTGATTGGTATCAACAAAGCAAAAATCATCGGGAAGAAACAGTGATCTGCAAGTCTCCTTCTCCAGGTCAATTAAAAAAATTCAATCCCAATCAAACTTTTACATATGAATATATTTTTATTTCTTATATATTTATAAAATTATCATATTACTTACTATTTGAGTTAAGATGCATAAATATAGTTATATAAATAAAATATTTATTATTTTAAATTAATTTTTATTATATATATTACATTAATATTTAATATTTTCTAATAAAAATAAAAGTACGATTAAAAAAGAAAATCAATTCAATCCAAATCGCATCAAATTAGATCCAATTATATCGGATTAAAGTTTTGAACAAAACTGGCTAGATGATAAAGTAAGAATCTAAAGCGAATAAATTAGATGATTTTTCCTTCAAAAATGATCAAATCAAATCCACGAACACCCCAAATAGATTCCATGTTTTTTCCGTCAAATTTCCGAACTTGTTCAGCTATTTGGTCTCACGGGGCATGCAAATTTTGTTGACACACGAATCTGTCAATTGGATCAACCAAAGGCTTCAGCACGGTTCCAAAATAATGTCAAGCAGATTGTCTTGAGAAGGGAAATTTTACACTGATTTAGCTAATTTTGGAAGCCATTTCAGCAGACAGCAACTGAAATTTGGTTGACAACAACTAAAATTTGCCTGACCGGTGAAAATTGTAACTGCTTCTATAACTGGATCGGATCAAGATTTAAAATACTGGAAATTACTATTTACATCATTTTAGCAAATGAGATTCATCAGAAAACTTCTTATATATAGGCTTGAGTAATCTTGAATCCATTTCATTCAGCATGCTTTTATGAAAGTTGCTAGTGTATAATTGTATTGTACTGGTGTCACATAAATTCCAATCTTTTCAATATATTTAGTAGCATTGCTCTAATAAAAAAGATAATATACTAATTAGTATATCATATGAGTAAAGTAAAATTTAATAGAAAATATTTGATATATTATAAAATTAAATAACCCTAACAATACATCTATGTGTATAACCACCTGCAAAGTGTGTCGAGAATTTCAGCTTAATTGGTATTGAGGCATTGTGTCAAGTATCAGTTTTTGATACAACCTCTAAGAAACTCGAGGTTGCACTCGACAAGCAAGATCACATTGCATCTAAGGGATACAGCTATAACAGAAATCTCTTAAGAGTTTAGACTATGTGTATTATAGCCAGATATCGTTTCCAAGGAACAGTTGCAACATGATAAATTGACAACTGAATTGAACATATATATAAAGTCAATTATGTCTGAAACATATTAGCTATAGTGCTGATATAATTGTCACAGTTACAACAACACATCAGTATGTATTCTCAATGATGATATACTTATTTAAAGAACTAATGACATAAATACTACAGTTTAATGTACCATTCTTGTTCTGTCCTCGTACCTGCAAAAAAAAACTTGATGTTAATTGAAAGTCTGAGAACGTTGGTTAAGCAAAGTATAACAAAATGTAGCATACTGATGCAAGACAAAAACAACCATAACATTGATAAAATTATTAAAATTGAAGTAGCATCATGAATCAATAAAATTGCAGAATTAAGAATCAATGAAATATGAAATGACCAAGGATTTGTAGAATGATCTAACTTCTATTTCACTTAATTCCAGTAATCACGATTCAAAATTTGCAAAGCAATGAAAGAGGTGAATGACCGAGAATGAATCACAAAAAAGATTGGTTAGACCGAATGCCTATGCAAAATGGAAACCGACGTATATATCAAAAAGTATAAAACCTGTGATTATAGGTTGAAATCATTCAAAGCTACAGTCATACAGAAAAAAAGCACTAATATATATTCAGATCTAGTGTTGCAGAAATTGATGAAGCTGGCATTTGGAGAGAGAGAGGGAGAGAAAACATGTCAACGAAAGACAGAGAGGGAGAGCATTGGTTGGAGAGATCAGACAAAGATAGCACAGATTAAGATTGAGATGCTGATGAATGAATCCTTGAATTCACATGCAGTGGTTTCATTACTTCTTTTCTTAAATTTAATTATAAATGAAATTATTATCTAATTTTATCTAGGAATGTAATATGATGCCCAACACAGATATATCAGCTTACTAATTTGATAATGGTAGTGATAACAAAAGACAAGCAGGCAACAGTAACAATTTGTAGTATAAATGTTAACAAATGACATTTTATTAGAATCCACAATATTTCTATACATGCTAATAAAATAAATTGGTTACCAGATGCTACATTTCTAGTAGTAATTCACAACCCAAGAGAAGAATATATGTTAATACATGATATAGATTAGATCTCACATAATTAAGTGACAAAGAATTAAACATCTGACAAAGCGTTCGAGATTATCATTATATAATTGAAAAGACAGAAATTAGATGATGCCAATTAAAAAGGGTAATCAAGAACTCACATCTGTAGAATTTCAATAAGGTATGACCAAACTTTTGGTAAAAATCTTGAGGTTGCGCCACAACAAAGTTCTGAAACTACCTGAGGGAACGACAGAAACTTGAGACTTACCATCCCCCTGGTTATACAGAATTGTTTGGTATTCATCATCAGCATTTCTAGTGAATTTCAGCATGAAGAAGTCTCCATTGTCAGACATGCACAATGGTAAAATCATGGATTTACTTCAAAAGGACGAATATTAAGATGTAAATAACTAAAATTTATTAATTGAATCCTAGACTTGTCATCTCCAAACTTCCTCATCTGCCACAAACCAAGATGGGTGTTGCTATCTTGCCAAACGCACAGCGAGTCTCTAAAAACTCCAATATTTGTATCAACAAAGCAAAAATCGTCGGGAAGAAACAGTGATATGCAAGTCTCCTTCTCCAGGTGAACAGAAATAATTACGATTTCAGAATGAATGATTTCTTTTCCTTTAATAACAACCCAATTAAGGGTTCCACTCAGATACACTCCACCAACTTTAGGTAAAGTCCCAAGAACAGGAAAACCTTTAAGGTTTCTCCAACTACTGTCACCCGCGCCATGAACTTTCATCTCAGTCTTTTCAGATACGTCAAGTGAGAGCATAGTCAATGCAATTGCTACAACCTTGTATTTGTCACTTGACGGATCATAGCCAAACACAAACATTGTTCTACGACCAATGCCCGGGGAAAAAGACAGCGTTGGTGATTCTCTGGATATCACCCTTGTCGCCTTGTTCCAGAAACAAACACGGTATCCTTCTGGTATTTCGCTAACCCCACAGTGCAACCCATTACATGAACCGACCAGATGGTAGCCTGGCATGTTTGCGAAATTGAACAAGAACGTTTCAATTTGTAGGGAATGGAATAACGAACTTACATCACACGATTCCATGTGGATTTCAGGGATGGATCCGAGGCATACATTTTTCATCAGTTGAAGGTGTTCCAAATCGTCCTTCGCAGCAGATTTACTAAGGTGCAATTTGATGAAATAGGGATCTGACATCAGGGAGTTCCATCCTTTGCACACACACTTGAATTGGATCAAAGGTTTCACGGGAAGACGAGACAAGATTTCCTCGATGAGTTCGTCACAGAGGAGTGGCGACCATGGTTTCTTCTCTGATCGCATGTTTCTGTGGTTTTCAGTGAAGAGTCCACATATATATGTCCCAATGTTGCTAGGGTTTAACCCTTCAATAAATGAATATATTTTATTTCAGAGATAAATTTATTTAATCTTTTAATAAAAGCTGTAATAAATTTGGAAATAAATCAGGCGAAAGATGCAGGAGATAAAAACAATGCAGATTTCTGGACAAATTTAGTGGAATAAATCTTCAGTTAAATACACATAACATTTTTTTGTCCATTTGGATTAAGAGAAATAATAAAAATTAGATATGTTTCTTACAATTTTTGTCATCAGACTCTTCAACATATTTTAAAATTTTACGAGATATATTTAAGAAAAAGAAAAACGAAAAGTTAGATATGTTTCTCACTATTTATGGGCCTGTGCTGTTCATAGTATTTAGTTTGGGAAAATAATTATATTTATTTTATATCATATCCATTTTAATAACTAAAGAATAATGTTTTTTTATAATTACTAAAAACTATTATTTGAGTATATAATAATTTAAGAATATAATATATTTTATAATTACTACGTAAAAATAGTTTTGTAAATTGAATTAATAGAGTAGATGGAAAAAATTGTGTAACTCTGAGGAAATTTTGCAATTTTTTTACTAAATTACATAAAAGTTTTACAATAAGAAATTTTTCAGTAAAAAAAAATTATGAAGTTTTTAAACTATTATGCCAATGAAGTAAAAAAACTATAAACAAATAATAAATAAAATGCTCTCCAAATTTAATTGGAATGAAAAAAATAGAAACAAGAATTTAAATTTGCTGATAAAAAAATCTTCAATAAATCTTTGGTTAGGCGAGAAGAGACAGAGTTAGGGAAAAATTTTCATATTAAAATTATTATGATAATAAACTAGAGAAAGGTTCGACAATTAAAATATATATATATATATATATATATATATATATATATATATATATATCTTAGCAATTCAAATATCAATATACTTTCACGCAAAAAGTTCATACATGTGTACATGTTTTTAATGTTTAACAATTCAGATGTTAATATGTTTTCTCATAACAATACTGCTACACTGTATGAAATTCTAAAGTACGAAAAACAAGAAAGATGATGCGTAATTATTTTATATAAATTAAATTATTTATAGAAAAATAAATAAAACTTCAATAGATAAATCTTTTGTAATAAAATCCTGCTTACCCTTGTACCTATCTATATTACCCAAATCAAATAAACAAAAGCTAATAACAATTACTGCTGGTAAATGCTAAATTTTTCTTGTTTTGGTAGGGCCGCATATTGGCTCTTCAAAACTTTCAATTCTTTCGAATCTTTCTTTTGCAAATTTGAGGTCTGAGTCTAACTTTAATTTGCTTCTTAGTTGTTTAACATTTTGACAACATTTCACAAATGAAAGTTAGAACAATAATGATTTGATTCATTTTAGAATTTAAAGCTTTCTCTAGTTTATTATCATAAGACCCCACAAGAAAGCTTCCATGGTGACCCCTACAAATTTCTCTAAACCCTGCCTAAGATGGTTTTTCCAAAAGTCGACTTAGAATCTATAGAATTTAATATAATTTTTCTAATTACAATCTTAGAATTTAAAAAAACCTACAGTAATATTTTTTTATCAAATAAAAACTCACCATAATTGACTATAGAATTTACAAATCATATTTGATAAAAATCGTCTCTCTTCCCAACATGATGATATTTTATTACTCAATAAAATTAATTTTAAATTCATGATTTATTTGGTGAAAAAAATCTTAAAACTTAAAAGAAAGTCACTTTTTTTCCCTAATTATACCATGCAATAATATTAAAAAATTCAAATGAAATTTTAAATTAAATTATATATGATGATTGTTTTAATTTCTGACGATACGCTAATCTTAATTATTTTACTTTACCAGAACTACTTAATATCAAATATAGATAATATTTCTATAAAAACAAAAAAAATTAAAATCGAATAAATATATATACATATAAGCTTAATTTATCAACTTACGTTGCATGTAAATATAAAAACAATTATCAGAATTTAAATCTTACTTTAACTATATGCACAAAAAATTGGTGAACAAAAATCATTCAAAATTATTATATATGTACTTGTCATAAATGAGAAAGAATTGTAATAAATGCATAGAAAGAAAAAAGAGCTTTTAATTTCATTTAGACATAGTTTGCAAGAAGGCGGAAAATAAATGATGCAAACTTAAGGATATTCATCATTTTAGTTACTCGCTTTTCTTGTATAAAATCCAACCTTGGAAAAGAATACCATACATTACACGCATAGGAATTTAATTAATACAGTACAAAATGAACATAACAACAAAAGAAATTGACATGCTAACAAGAAAACTATGAAAATATTGGTGGCAACAGTATATAAGTATGACATACTACATATAAGACCTTCTATTTTATAGTTAAGCCTTATCCCTAAACATAGATACTAACCATTTATTTATGTTTTAAAAATTGCAAGTATTCACTATAAATTTTTTGGCAATCAACACATACATTCCACCAATCACCAAATATAAAATACGACACGTACAGTTACCTTCTAAATGAGCACCAAGACCCTCCAAAACAGTAAGATTAGCCCTTCAAATTAATACAATTTTAATTTTCTTATCTACCAGTAGAACCACACTTCAAAAGTATATATATATACAATAAGTATATTCTTTAAAGGAATCTTGTGGAGGAAACTTCAACTTATCCATCATGAAGGAATATATTCTTCAGTTTTTATTATTGAAAACCTGAATTTAGTGTGTCTTATATAGTAAAGTAAAGAAAAAAAATGAAAAGAGAAAAAAAAATCACATAAGTGAGGTTAATTAGGAATTAAAAAACAATAAAATGGTTTTTAAATTAACAAATCATTATTTTTAATCATAAGGAATCAACGTAAATATAACAATTACTTGTTAGACAAGAAATAAGGAACAAGTATTCATTGAAGGGTATTTTGAGGATAAAAAAATTGTTAGAGCAGCGGGACTAGTGGGAGTGCCAAGAGGCACACCCATAAAGCACTAGTGTATTTACAAAATGGAACAGAATATTTGATTTATTACTTGTTTTATTATCGTTGAATATCACACATAACAGATTTATATTTTTCTTTAATTTCCCACCATAAAACAAGATAAATGAATTCTAAAATAAGATATTCCAAAGTCCACACCTAAAAATAAAAAAATAAAAACTGAAATTAACCAATTTTGGTCACAAGTCATTAAACCAGGAGTCTGATAACCAGAGCCTGTATGAACAACAAATCATCAATCAGAGTATTTGAGAATAATTATAGTTCAATAGTGTGACAAATCCAAAAATTCAAGCAGACAAGTAACTTGGTCCAAGCATCATCCACATATCTGCAATGGCATTGACATATTCAATGGCAAAAAATAGAGCATTTTCCATGGTTTACCTCAACATGTGGCTGTCCAGCAAGAAGGTTTGCTACTGCAGTACCTACTACAGCATGACTAACTTCATGCCGTGCAACTAGAGCCTTCTCACTTCCTTTCAACTTGGTAGTCTTCTCTTCTATTCCCTGAAGCAAGTAACTTGGTACATTTATCCAGAATAGATAAACTAGACTCAAATTTACATAACTAAAATTTTCAATTTAACATTTGTGATCGACACTCCAAAGCTACACCTACCTTTAAGCAAGGCCTGGTCATAATTTTCAAGACATTTCCCCCAACATAAGGTGTTGGCAGTATTTTTCCATAATGTACACATACATGCATGTAGTATTTTTATATACAGACTTCATCATGAACCATGAGGACTTAGCATGTAATGATAATGATATGAGTATGACCACTAAAATCAGGTTTTGAGTCATAACCTGTAAGCTGATCAAGGATCGAGCATAGGGACAATCAATATCATCTGCAAAATGTAATGGAAATTTGCCCGACCGGTGAAAATTGTAACTGATCTACCTTCTAGTAACTGCTTCTATAACTGGATCATGATTTAAAATACTAGAAATTATTATTTACATCATTTTAGCAAATGAGATTTATTAGAAAACTTCTTATATATAGGCTTGAATCCAATTCGTTCAGCATGCTTTTATGAAAGTTGCTAGTGTATAATTGTGTTGTACATGTGTCACATAAATTCCAATCTTTTCAATATATTTAGTAGCACTGCTCTAATAAAAAAGATAGTATACTAATTAGTCTATAATATGAGTTAAGAAAAAATTAATATATTAGAAAATTAAATAAACTTAAGAGTTAAGAATCCATCTATGTGTATAACCACCTGCAAAGTCGGTGGAGAATTTCAGCTTAATTGGTATTGAGGCATTGTGTCAAGTATCTGTTTTTGATACAACCTCTAAGAAACTCGAGGTTGCACTCGACCAGCAAGATCACATTACATCTAAGGGATTCAGCTATAACAGAAATCTCTTAAGAGTTTAGACTATGTGTATTATAGCCACGTATCGTTTCCAAGGAACAGTTGCAACCTGATAAATTGACAACTGAATTGAACATATATATAAAGTCAATTATGTCTGAAATATATTAGCCATAGTGCTAATAATTGTCACAGTTACAACAACGCATCAGTATCTGTTTCTCAATGATGATATTCCAATTTAAAGAACTAGCGACATAAATACTACAGTATAATGTACCATTCTTTCTGTCTCCGTACCTGCAAAAAAAAACTTTGTTAGTTGAAAGTCTTAGAAAGTTGGTTAAGCAAAGTTTAACAGATGTAGCATTCCGATGCAAGAAATATATATCAGAAAGTATAAAACCTGTGACCAATGATCTGTAGAATGAAATTGTAGAAGTAAGAATCAATGAAATATGAAATGACCAAGGATCTGTAGAATGATCTAACTTCTATTTCACTAAAATCCTGTAATTACGATTCAAAACTTACAAAGCAATGAAAGAGGTGAATGGCCGAGAATAAATCACAAAAAAGATTGCTTTGATCGAATGCCTATGCAAAATGGAAACCGTCATATATATCAAAAAGTATAAAACCTGTGATTATAGGTTGAAATCATTCAAAGCTACAGTCATACAGTAAAAATAGCACAAATATTCAGATCTAGTGTCGCAGAGATTGATAAAGCTCGCATTTGGAGAAAGAGAGGGAGAGAAAACATGTCAAAGAAAGACAGAGAGAGAGAGAGCATAGGTCGGAGAGATCAGACAAAGATAGCACAGATTAAGAATGAGATGCTGATGAATGAATCCTTGAATTCACATGCAGTGGTTTCATTACTTCTTTTCTTAAATTTTCTTATAAATGAAATTTATATCTAATTTTATCTAAGAATGTAATATGATGCCCAACACAGATATATCAGCTTACTAATTTGATAATGGTAGTGATAACAAAAGAGAAGCAGGCAACAGTAACAATTTGTATAAATGTTAACAAATGACATTTTATTAGAATCCACAATATTTCTTTACATGCTAATAAATTGGTTACCAGATGCTACATTTCTAGTAGTAATTCACAACCCAAGAGAAGAATATATGTTAATACATGATATAGATTAGATCTCACATAATTAAGTGAAAGTATTAAACATCTGACAAAGCGTTCGAGATTATAATTATATAATTGAAAAGACAGAAATTAGATGATGCCAATTAAATAGGGTAATCAAGAACTTACATCTGTAGAATTTCAATAAGGTATGACCAAACTTTTGGTAAAAATCTTGAGGTTGCGCCACAACAACGTTCTGAAACTATCTGAGGGAACGACAGAAACTTGAGACTTACCATCCCCCTGGTTATACAGAATTGTTTGGATCAACTAAATGCTTCATCGCGCTTCGAAAATAATGTCAAGAAAATTGTCTTGAGAAGGGAAATTTTACACTGATTTAGCTAATTTTTGAAGCCATTTCAGCAGACAGCAAGTGAAATTTGGCTGACAACAACTAAAATTTGCCTGACCGGTGAAAATTGTAACTGCTTCTATAACTGGATCGGATCAGGATTTAAAATACTGGAAATTACTATTTACATCATTTTAGCAAATGAGATTCATTAGAAAACTTCTTATATATAGGCTTGAGTCTTCTTGAATCCATTTCATTCAGCATGCTTATATGAATGTCGCTAGTGTATAATTGTATTCTACTAGTGTCACATAAATTCCAATCTTTTCAATATATTTAGTAGTATTGCTCTAATAAAAAAGATAATATACTAATTAATATATAATATGAGTAAAGTAAAATTTAATAGAAAATATTTGATATATTAGAAAATTAAATAACCCTAACAATACATCTATGTGTATAACCACCTGCAAAGTGTGTCGAGAATTTCAGCTTAATTGGTATTGAGGCATTGTGTCAAGTATCAGTTTTTTATACAACCTCTAATAAACTTGAGGTTGCACTCGACAAGCAAGATCACATTGCATCTAAGGGATTCAGCTATAACAGAAATCTCTTAAGAGTTTAGACTATGTGTATTATAGCCAGGTAGCGTTTCCAAGGAACAGTTGCAACATGATAAATGGACAACTGAATTGAACATATATATAAATCAATTATGTCTGAAACATATTAGCCATAGTGCTGATATAATTGTCACAGTTACAACAACACATCAGTATGTATTTCTCAATGATGATATACTAATTTAAAGAACTAATGACATAAATACTACAGTTTAATGTACCATTCTTGTTCTGTCCACGTAGCTGCAAAAAAAAAAAAAAAAAACTTGATGTTAATTGAAAGGCTGAGAAGTTGGTTAAGCAAAGTATAACAAAATGTAGCATGCTGATGTAAGACAAAAACAAACATAACATTGAGAAAATTATTAAAATTGTAGTAGCATCATGAATCAATAAAATTGTAGAATTAAGAATCAATGAAATATGAAATGACCAAGGATTTGTAGAATGATCTAACTTCTATTACTCTTAATTCCCGTAATCGCGATTCAAAACTTACAAAGCAATGAAAGAGGTGAATGACCGAGGATGAATCACAAAAAAGATTGGTTAGACCGAATGCCTATGCAAAATGGAAACCGACGTATATATCAAAATGTATAAAAAACCTGTGTTTATAGGTTGAAATCGTTCAAAGCTACAGTCATACAGTAAAAAAAGCACAAATATTCAGATCTAGTGTTGCAGAAATTGATGAAGCTCTCATTCAGAGAGAGGGAGGGAGAGAACAAATTTCAAAGAAAGACGGAGAGGGAGAGCATAGTTTGGAGAGATCAGACAAAGATAGCACAAATTAAGATTGAGATGCTGATGAATGAATCCTTGAATTCACATGCAGTGGTTTCATTACTTCTTTTCTTAGATTTTCTTATAAATGAAATTAATATCTAATTTTATCAAGGAATGTAATATGATGCCCAACATAGATATATCAGCTTACTAATTTGATAATGGTAGTGGTAACAAAAGACAAGCAGGCAACAGTAACAATTTGTAGTATAAATGTTAACAAATGACATTTTATTAGAATCCACAATATTTCTATACATGCTAATAAAATAAATTGGTTACCAGATGCTACATTTCTAGTAGTAATTCACAACCCAAGAGAAGAATATATGTTAATACATGATATAGATTAGATCTCACATAATTAAGTGACAAAGAATCAAACATCTGACAAAGCGTTCGAGATGACCAAAGTTTTGGTAAAAATCTTGAAGTTGCACCACAACAAAGTTCTGAAACTACCTGAGGGAACGACAGAAACTTGAGACTTACCATCCCTCTGGTTATACAGAATTGTTTGGTATTCATCATCAGCATTTCTAGTGAATTTCAGCATGAAGAAGTCTCTGTTGTTAGACATGCACAATGGTAAAATCATCGATTTTTCTTCATAAGGACGAATATTAAGATGTAAATAACTAAAATTTATTAATTGAATCCAAGACTTGTCATCTCCAAACTTCCTCATCTGCCACAAGCCAAGATTGGTGTTGCTATCTTGCCAAACGCACAGCGAGTCTCTGAAAACTCCAATATTTGTATCAAAAATGCAAAAATCGTCGGGAAGAAACAGTGATATGCAAGTCTCCTTCTCTAGGTCAACAGAAATAATTACGATTTCAGAATGAATGGTTTCTTTTCCCATAATAACAACCCAATTAAGGCTACCACTCAGATACACTCCACCAACTTTAGGTAAAGTCCAAAGAACAGGAAAACCTTTAAGGTTTCTCCAACTACTGTCACCCGCACCTTAAACTTTCATCTCAGTCTTTTCAGATACGTCAAGTGAGAGCATAGTCAACGCAATTGCTACAACCTTGTATTTTTCACTTGACGGATCATAGCCAAACCCAAACATTGTTCTACGACCAATGCCCGGGAAAAAAGACAGCGTTGGCGATTCTCTGGATATCACCCTTGTCGCCTTGTTCCAGAAACAAACACAGTATCCTTTTGGTATTTCGCTAACCCCACAGTGCAACTCATTACATGAACCGACTAGATGGTAGCCTGGCATGTTTGCGAAATTGAACAAGAACGTTTCAATTTGTAGGGAATGGAATATCGAACTTACATCACACGATTCCATGTGGATTTCAGGGATGGATCCGTGGCAGACATTTTTTATCAATTGAAGGTGTTCCAAATCGTCCTTTGCAGCAGATTTGCTAAGGTGCAATTTGATGAAATAGGGTTCCGAAATCAAGGAGTTTCATTCCTTGCACACACACTTGAATTGGATCAAAGGTTTCACGGGAAGACGAGACAAGATTTCCTTGATGATTTCGTTACAGAGGAGTGACGACCATGGTTTCTTCTCTGGTCACATGTTTCTATGACTTTCAGCGAAGCGCCTAAACACTCTGAATCCAAATTCTGTACCTATCAAGACATGCACCTTCGTGAACAGTGCATATATATATGTCCCAATGTTTCTAGGGTTTAACCCTTCGATAAATGAATATATTTTATTTCAGAGATAAATTTATTTAATCTTTTAATAATTGCTGTAATAAAATTGGAAATAAATTAGGCGAAAGATGCAGGAGCTAAAAACAATTTCTTAACAAATTTAGTGCAATAAATACTGATTTAAATACACATAACATTTTTTGTCCATTTGGGTTAAGAAAGAGAAGAAAGATTAGATATGTTTCTCACAGTTTTTATCATTAGATTCTTCAACATATTTTAAAATTTTATGACATATATTTAAGAAAAAGAAAAAAGAAAAATTAGATATGTTTCTTCGAATCATAGTCCATTTTAATAACTACAAATAATTTTTTATAATTACTAAAAACTATTATTGGAGTATATAATAATTTAAGAATATACTATATTACATAAAAGTAAAATATATAACAATGATCAATGAATGAATAATTAAGTAAAATTTTTACAATAATTATTTTAAAATTATTTTAACTCGTCGGGTTCCCAAATGGAACTATGCAATACACACATTTACTCAATTGTTTTCAAAATTATTTTAACTCATCGGTTTCCCAAAGTGGACCCCATCACAATACTCATCGCCCTTAAAGGGTCTTACAATTGTGTGATTGCACAGTTCATAGTTCACAACTCAATACATACATTTCATCTCAATACACATGTATTTCATCATCCGTCACATGTTCCATTTATCACATACACACAGTTTGAATCATCATTTCATAACCTAAACATAACAATTTATACAAAAGATTTTATCACAACATGAGGTGTAAAACCTCTGAAATAGTTTCTCACAATTGTATCAAAATCAATTAATCAAAATCATGGGTTAAACACAAAGACATCAAGAGCACTCAAGTCTATCAATCAATTCTCATCAAGACATCAATTGGTACATAGAACACAATAATATTGTATTTATAATCATAAAGGAAAAGTTATAATTCAATAAACATCCCAAAATAAACCCAAATTTAGTTCTCTAAGGATCCCTACACATGTTCATTCTAACTCCCAATTGCGAAAAACTCATCCCTTACCTCTAAGCGAACTCAGGTGTCTTCCGACAGCGACAGCGGCATCTTTTGCGGTTTCCTAAGATTCCTTCATTTTTTCCTCCAACTGCTCTGATAGAGTTCACAAACGTTAGAGAGACGGAGAAGAGATTGAAGTCTCCACTTGTACTGTCTCCATGTGATTCCTTTTGCTCCCTCCACGAATATTATTTCGCAAATCCCAACGGTGCATGTGTGCACAATTGAATTGTGAACAACATATCCAAATTGAATGAAAATCCAACGGTTAACGAAACCAGGATTGTAGTTTTACTAAGACCGTTCTGGATTTTTGCGGGAAAAGAGAAAGGTACAGTGCGAAGGGTATTTCTCTTAGCTCCGACATGGTTTTATAATTCCCAACGGTGACAATGCTCAGAATTTGGTTTCAAACATGGTAATTAAATTTCACGACGATCCAACGGTGAATAAGTCCCAGATCGTCGTTTTTCTAAGACAGGTTTGGTGGGTTGCGGGAAAAGAAAGGGTTTTGAGAGAAGAATGAGAAAAACGAAAAAATGAGGAAAAGAAAAGGCACCGTCAGTGTGAAAAACTGACCTAACACTATTTATAGCTAAGTTTACTCTATTTATTTATTTATTATTTTATAAAAAAACAAACTTTATTTTATTCTCTATCAAACAAATAAATAAAATACCCTTTTTATTTTCTCTTAAATCACTATTTTAATTAATAATTATATCTTCTTATTTATTTTATTTATAAAATCTCATCATTTTTTTAAAACTCTATTTATTTAAAACTCTATTTACACCTCACTCCCAGGACTTTCAGCCTAGAGTGTGCCAAATGCAGGTGACCCAATGATGGATCTAGAATAGACTCTAGTACCATTTTAGAAAGTGGGTTATAGGCCTAACTCAATCATACAAAATCGGTTTATAAGGTGAAGTTTGTCCCACACTTATATATTTTAGTTTGATTTTATCTTTAGTCGATGTTGGACTAAATCACCACCTAAAGAGGCCACAAGTAAGGTAGGCTAAGGGGTATCCACAATTAGGAGGGCTTTTCCAACAAAAATGAAATGCAACAAAATTAGTACTGTTTACAAACATAAATGTTAGACAAATATTTTTTTAAAAATAATTTTCTATATTTTCTTATCTTTATATTTTAATATAATATACACTTAATAAAAATATTAATTAATGCAAGATCAGTTAAAATATTTATGAGTAATTATTAAATAAGAATATTTATGTCAGTTCACTGAAAATACTTTCTTAATTTTGTAAAGTAATTAATATTTGCAATAATTATATATGGTCAGAAGTCGAAACAATTAATATTTGATTAAATATTAACCATGCTGTTTTGATTCCGTTTCAATAGAGCTTTTTGTGAGTACCCAAAAAAAGCTACTTAGTTGTGTATTGTAGCTTTGGCGGAAAAATTTTAACCACATAATGACATGTGGCAGGGGGAGAGAGAGAGAGAGGAGGGGAAAACTTCTAATATATAGTAATAGATAGATAACAGATATCATTGCTAGCATCTTTTTCTACCCTGGCCCGACCACTCTGGCCAATGACCAATCACAGGTTTCTGTTCTTGCATTAGAGCTCACTCTGTTAGCATTTCAGAGCTCACAAATGTCTGCTTTTTTTTTTCTCCTTTTTGGTGTTTTTTTCTTCCTTAATATTCAACCGTTCACATTTTCGTAATTTTTGTCTAATGTGTTTTCTGTTTTTTTACCCTGATAATTTGACCATCATCTTTCATATTTTGACTTCATTCTATATTCTTATTGCTCCTTGATTGATGGTGATTCTGAGTGTAAACTGTGACTTATTTATCATGAATTTATTTAATTTTGGGTATATTATTTTTGAGTATTTGTATTTTGTATGTGCAGTATAAATTATTTAGTTTGTATTATAATATGACCAGTCCCTTTGTTGTACCACTATCCGAGATTAATAACTATGATGCTGGGTATTTATGTAAATAACCATGGTATTTTTTAGATGTAAATATTTCTTTTGATATTGCAATGGTAAAACTAAAGTAATGTTGATACTGAATTAGAGCTGTATCATAGGGGTATAAATCTGTTACAAGGCTGCAATCCAAGAAAATAAATAAATAAAAAAAACAGAACTAGAGAGCCCCTTTTCGGAGGAAGAACCAGCTTGTTCATTCAGCCTATTCAATACCAATTTTTTGATACCCCCATTATATAATCCTTCTATATCCTCCCTCTCCCTCCTTTCTGGCCTTTGATTTTTCTTTTCTGTGTATTTATCTATTTTTTCATGGCAGAATGAAAAAAATACTTAAACTTTGTTATGGTTTTTGTGCAGACGAAGCTGGTCATACATGAGGGCTTTGTAATATGGAGATAGATATCCATTGTTTTGTGTAGGTCCTGTCAAAAGATTAGGAAAAATTATATTGGTAGGCATTATTGCTTACTTCATTCGTTTCATAGGTCTTGTATATTACCACTGTTTTTAGAGTATTTTCTTTGGTAAGGGACGAATATAGAGGCATGTGTACAGGATCGTCTCTTCTTTCCTTGTAATTTTCTTTTGTTTTTTTTTTGTCTCGTTCTCTCTGCCCTTGTGCAGAGGAACACTTTATTTTTTGTTCTACTAGATTAGTGAATGTATTATTAGTCTGTTAGATAATTGGGATAGGAGTAATTTTTATGAGCAAAAGCCAATTCAAAGTTTTGTGAATACAAAATTTCTGGTGTATGCATCTGCCATTGGTGTCTGCAAATATTTTTAAATCAGTGATGGAGAAAACAACCACGTTCACTTGTTCCATATCACCTTATCTTATTCCTTGTGTATCAAGAAACAATTTTTTTTAGTGCAAAAGCAGGTAACTAGTTGGAACCATTGGGAGGGATGGAGATGTGAAATTATTCTTGGTAAGGTTTATTTGTTTAATCCTTTCACAGAAGGAGCCAGTAACTTTTTCGACTTTATTTATTTAGTCTCAGCGGAGCTGGTGCTTTGTATTCCTATATTGTTGGGGGGTTGGAGTTCTGCCTGATGAAATGCTTATATTTTTGTAGTAGCAGATGATATGGTACAGTGCATTTTTATTTGTGACGGATTTGTATGTTATATTTAGGTATTACATCTGCATCTGCAAGAGGAGAATAATGGTGTAGCTGAGGGGAGGGCTTGTTTAGAAAATTTGATCCTTAAAAAGTTTAATATAAAACTTGTCATTTTTTATTATATTTTTTTTTAACATTGACTATAAATTATTGATAGTTTTTTTTTTGTTATTTCTAATACTTATTCAATCTAAATTTTTATTATAGTTAATTTGAAAAAAGTATAGTTAATTTCAAAAAATGAGTAATTCTAATTTTAAGTCACTTTTAGTAATAATTCAGTTGTGAGTATTTGTAATGTTTTAAAAGCAATGCATGTATTTGAGTTTTTGATGCAATTTAATAGTTTTATTGATGTATGAATTTTATGTTTGTATACGCAAAGAAGGGTTAAGATGAAAAGTGAGTTATTCATTAGAAATTTAGAATCATTTGATTATATATAAGAAAATGAAGGGAGAAGATGAAAACCAACTTTTTAAAAGTAACTCTTGATATTACTTGATCTCTCATATTATTCATAATTATTTTAAAAATTTTCATTTAAGAAAATATCTAATTAATTAATCATATAATTTTTTTACACTAATAATATTTAAAAATTAAACTTCAACTTTAATTCTAACTTTTTTGTCTAGTGTGATTAATCAGCTTGATCCGAAAATTAATGTTTTTGTCATTTCGGTGTTACATTTCTTTTCAACCTTTTTAGTAAAAATAATTGATTTAATTTCTGTCCGCACAATTTTTCTTCATTTTAATTTTATCGTCTGTTGATATCAGAAAACTATTTATCATAAGAGATCAGTAGGTATTCTATATGGGCGTAAAATTTTATACTTGAAATAATTTTTCATTCACCTAAAAAAAAGAAATCATTCTTAATGAGTAATGAGTAGCCCCATTTCTGAAAAAGTCACAAGTCCATGCTTATATGCCACTTGAGGTTTTAATAAAAATTGATTTTGCAGTATAAGTACTGAAGTCAATCTACTCACTGCCATCGTTAATGTACCACTTAGAATCGTCCTTCTACTCCAACATACATATAAATGAAAAAAACATATATAAAATGCGGAATCTAATTAAATCAATTTTATTCAATAAAATCGTAAATCAGTCCACGTGGGTAATGTTCACATTCGCTTCACTTGTTACCAAATAAAATTTCTTAGAAATATTTATGACTTAAAACAAGACTGTTCAAGTTTATCAAATAAAGTAAAATGACATGTTTGATACGTCATGCAATTAAAATAAAAACTCTTGTTCCAATGTTACATCCTATCAAAATATTGTGTCTCAGAGTCCTCCATCACAAGGTTTCTTAAAGTAATTCACCTAGTCATTTGCTCTCACAAACACAAGGTTTAAGATCATCACATGATCCAAACATAAACAACACATGATGAGTGAATTATCACATTTTTAAACAGGTAGAGATAAACGAAGACACACACATATATAGTAAAAATATCACAAGCTTAACTTAACATAATTCACATCATTTTACCAATCATTGTGTAACTTCACTTGTCCTAAGGATTTAATCACAAAATCATATTCTATACCTTCACATTAATCACATGCTCATAACAAAACATCTCAAGTACAACACAACATCTCTCACACACAATTCATTACCCACCATCACGTAGCAAGTCACAATGATCATCACACAGACGTTATGCAACATATATACTAAGACTCAATCCTATATTGAATGTGGTATCTTGTCAGTGAAAAATAACACTAGGGCAAATCTCTCCACCAAAGGGAGGCTTTCTTCACAACATCTGAATTTCCCAATCCCCTTCAGCCCCCATACTTTGATTTAAAAACATTGCACCAAAGAATCCCGTCATGGTTTTAAATTGAGGTTGTGGTCTGCCAGAAAATCTTTACATTGCGAAAAAAATGCGATTGATATGGCCGCAAGTACGGCTGTTCTCCGCTATTTAAAACCATGACTACCATCATCCTTAATTATTTTCCTCATTTTCATTTCGCAAGCAATTCCATGAACATTGCAACATCCTTTACTCCTAGTCCTCCCTTCTCTTTCTCAAGACAATTTTTTTTCCATTTGATCCAAGAGATATGCTTTCCCTCCTCCACACCTTTAAACCTTTACACAGAAACAAAGCTCAAAAGTTTATAGGTTAAAACCACCCAGTAGCTTTCAACTAAGAGAAGTAACTCCAAGGACATGAATACGAGTGATTAACAACTATTTTGAAACGTACGTATAAATTGGATTAAAAGTAAACAGCCGTGAAAAGAGAGAACAAATTTTTAAATGTCATTAATTAGCACATATATTTAAATATGAGATGCAATTTTACTAAAATAGAGACTAAAAAAAGGAAGGAAAGTTGATTTTACAAAAATGTCCGCACATCTACTTTATATATATATATATATATATATAAAGATCTTTATAAAGATCTTCACGTGAAGCCAATATTTGTACTGATAAAATGTTGAAAGACTTGATCATGTACCGGATATTAATTTCATTGTCAATAATGGCTTGAAGACTTTGTAAATGAATCAAAGATAATCAAGTTCTCTAGCAACAAATGGTTCAACTGTTTACAATGAACTACAATGAACTTTTTTATTCAAGTTACATTCTGAGACTCTGAACTGATCCTCAAAGATCAAAAGTTGATTCTCTAAAAATGCCTAGAAGCTTTCAACTAAAAGAAGTATCTCCAAGGATGTGGATACAAGTTATTAACAACTATTTCGAAAGTGCAAATTAGGTTATGAGAGCCTTCTTTTAGGGTTCACAAAGCGTATTAGAGGCTTCTTTTCAATGGCTACTAGATGTAGTTAAGTCTTTACAGAACTGAGTGAATGAACTGACAATATTAGAAAATTACAGGACACAAGAAATACCTCCATTATTATCAGTTAATGGTACAAGAGTCTTCAAGTGCACATGCAGTGCATACAATAATCAAAATCAAGACAAGCACAAAACATGCAAAAAGTGCACAAACATATACAATAAAAAAAAACATTAAAAAACCCAAAAACAGCCTGTACCGTGAAAAGGTGTTCTCGCTCTCCAAACCTCCAAACAGCGATTCAAGCAAGAAATTGATTGGTAGTGGCGGATGAACCTGATTTCAGAATTGATTGGTATCAACAAAGCAAAAATCATCGGGAAGAAACAGTGATCTGCAAGTCTCCTTCTCCAGGTCAACAGAAATAATTACGATTTCAGAATGAATGGTTTCTTTTCCCTTAATAACAACCCAATTAAGGGTTCCACTCAAATACACTTCACCAACTTTAGGTAAAGTCCAAAGAACAGGAAAACCTTTAAGGTTTCTCCAACTACTGTCACCCGCGCTATAAACTTTCATCTCAGTCTTTTGAGATACGTCAAGTGAAAGCATAGTCAATGCAATTGCTACAACCTTGTATTTGTCACTTGACGGATCATAGCCAAACCCAAACATTGTTCTACGACCAATGCCCGGGGAAAAAGACAGCGTTGGTGATTCTCTGGATATCACCCTTGTCGCCTTGTTCCAGAAACAAACACGGTATCCTTCTGGTATTTCGCTAACCCCACAGTGCAACCCATTACATGAACCGACCAGATGGTAACCTAGCATGTTTGCGAAATTGAACAAGAACGTTTCAATTTGTAGGGAATGGAATAACAAACTTACATCACACGATTCCATGTGGATTTCAGGGATGGATCCGAGGCAGACATTAGATATGTTTCTCACTATTTATGGGCCTGTGCTTTCCATAGTATTTAGTTTGGGAAAATAATTATATTGATTTTATATCATATCCATTTTAATAACTAAAGAATAATGTTTTTTTATAATTACTAAAAACTATTATTTGAGTATATAATAATTTAAGAATATAATATATTTTATAATTTCTACGTAAAAATAGTTTTGTAAATTGAATTAATAGAGTAGATGGAAAAAATTGCGTAACAGTGAGGAAATTTTGCAATTTTTTTACTAAATTACATAAAAGTTTTACAATAAGAAAATTTTCAGTAAAAAAAAAATTATAAAGTTTTTAAACTATTATGACAATGAAGTAAAAAAACTATAAACAAATAATAAATAAAAAGCTCTACAAATTTAATTGGAATGAAAAAATTAGAAACAAGAATTTAAATTTGCTGATAAAAAAGTCTTCAATAAATCTTTAGTTAGGCGAGAAGAGACATAATATAGGTAAAAAATTTCATATTAAAATTATTATGATAATAAACTAGAGAAAGGTTCGACAATTAAAATGAAATATATATATATATATATATATATATATATATATATATCTTAGCAATTCAAATATCAATATACTTTCACGCAAAAAGTTCATACATGTGTACATGTTTTTAATGTTTAACAATTCAGATGTTAATATGTTTTCTCATAACAAATTCTAAAGTACGAAAAACAAGAAAGATGATGCGTAATTATTTTATATAAATTAAATTATTTAAAGAAAAATAAATAAAACTTCAATAGATAAATCTTTTGTAATAAAATCCTGCTTACCGTGGTACCTATCTATATTACCCAAATCAAATAAACAAAAGCTAATAACAATTACTGCTGGTAAATGCTAAATTTTTCTTGTTTTGGTATTGCCGCATATTGCCTCTTCAAAACTTTCAATTCTTTCGAATCTTTCTTTTGCAAATTTGAGGTCTGAGTCTAACTTTAATTTTCTTCTTAGTTGTTTAACATTTTGACAACATTTCACAAATGAAAGTTAGAACAATAATGATTTGATTCATTTTAGAATTTAAAGCTTTCTCTAGTTTATTATCATAAGACCCCACAAGAAAGCTTCCATGGTGACCCCTACAAATTTCTCTAAACCCTGCCTAAGATTGTTTTTCCAAAAGTCGACTTAGAATCTATAGAATTTAAGATAATTTTTCTAATTACAATCTTAGAATTTAAAAAATAAAATAAAAAAACCTACAATAATATCTTTTTATCAAATAAAAACTCACCATAATTGACTATAGAATTTACAAATCATATTTGATAAAAATCGTCTCTCTTCCCAACATGATGATATTTTGTTACTCAATAAAATTAATTTTAAATTCATGATTGATTTGGTGAAAAAAATCTTAAAACTTAAAAGAAAGTCACATTTTTCACCTAATTATACCATGCAATAATATTAAAAAATTCAAATGAAATTTTAAATTAAATTATATATGAAGATTATTTTAATTTCTGATGATACGGTAATCTTAATTATTTTACTTTACCAGAACTTCTTAATATCAAATATAGATAATATTTCTATAAAAACAAAAAAAATTAACATCGAATAAATATATATACATATAAGCTTAATTTATCAACTTACGTTGCATGTAAATATAAAAACAATTATCAAAATTTAAATCTTACTTTAACTATATGCACAAAAAATTGGTGAACAAAAATCATTCAAAATTATTATATATGTACTTGTCATAATTGAGAAAGAATTGTAATAAATGCGTAGAAAGAAAAAAGAGCTTTTAATTTCATTTAGACATAGTTTGCAAGAAGGCGGAAAATAAATGATGCAAACTTAAGGATATTCATCATTTAGTTACTGGCTTTTCTTGTATAAAATCCAACCTTGGAAAAGAATACCATACATTACACGCATAGGAATTTAATTAATACAGTACAAAATGAACATAACAACAAAAGAAATTGACATGCTAACAAGAAAACTATGAAAATATTGGTGGCAACAGTATATAAGTATGACATACTACATATAAGACCTTCTATTTTATAGTTCAGCCTTATCCCTAAACATAGATACTAACCATTTATTTAAGTTTTAAAAATTGCAAGTATTCACTATTAATTTTTTGGCAATCAACACAAACATTCCACCAATCACCAAATATAAAATACAGCACGTACAGTTACCTTCTAAATGAGCACCAAGACCCTCCAAAACAGTAAGATTAGCCCTTCAAATTAATACAATTTTAATTTTCTTATCTACGAGTAGAACCACACTTCAAAAGTATATATATACAATAAGTATATTCTTTAAAGGAATCTTGTGGAGGAAACTTCAACTTATCCTTCATGAAGGAATATATTCTTCAGTTTTTATTATTGAAAACCTGAATTTAGTGTGTCTTATATAGTAAAGGAAAGAAAAAAAAATGAAAAGGGAAAAAAAAATCACGTAAGTGAGGTTAATTAGGAATTAAAAAACAATAAAATGGTTTTTAAATTAACAAATCATTATTTTTAATCATAAGGAATTAGTGTAAATATAACAATTACTTGTTAGACAAGAAATAAGGAACAAGTATTCATTGAAGGGTATTTTGAGGATAAAAAAATTGTTAGAGCAACGGGACTAGTGGGAGTGCCAAGAGGCACACCCATAAAGCACTAGTGTATTTACAAAATGGACCAGAATATTTGATTTATTACTTGTTTTATTATCGTTGAATATCACACATAACAGATTTATACTTTTCTTTAATTTCCCACCATAAAACAAGATAAATGAATTCTAAAATATGATATTCCAAAGTCCACACCTAAAAATAAAAAAATAAAAACTGAAATTAACCAATTTTGGTCACAAGTCATTAAACCAGGAGTCTGATAACCAGAGCCTGTATGAACAACAAATCATCAATCAGAGTATTTGAGAATAATTATAGTTCAATAGTGTGACAAATCCAAAAATTCAAGCAGACAAGTAACTTGGTCCAAGCATCATCCACATATCTGCAATGGCATTGACATATTTAATGGCCAAAAATAGAGCATTTTCCATGGTTTACCTCAACATGTGGCTGTCCAGCAAGAAGGTTTGCTACTGCAGTACCTACTACAGCATGACTAACTTCATGCCGTGCAACTAGAGCCTTCTCACTTCCTTTCAACTTGGTAGTCTTCTCTTCTATTCCCTGAAGCAAGTAACTTGGTACATTTATCCAGAATAGATAAACTAGACTCAAATTTACATAACTAAAATTTTCAATTTAACATTTGTGATCGACACTCCAAAGCTACACCTACCTTTAAGCAAGGCCTGGTCATAATTTTCAAGACATTTCCCCCAACATAAGGTGTTGGCAGTATTTTCCATAATGTACACATACATGCATGTAGTATTTTTATATACAGACTTCATCATGAACCATGAGGACTTAGCATGTAATGATAATGATATGGGTATGACCACTAAAATCAGGTTTTGAGTCATAACCTGTAAGCTGATCAAGGATCGAGCATAGAGACAATTAATATCATCTGGAGTCACACAAAATGTAATGGAAATTTGCCCGACCGGTGAAAATTGTAACTGATCTACCTTCTAGTAACTGCTTCTATAACTGGATCATGATTTAAAATACTAGAAATTATTATTTACATCATTTTAGCAAATGAGATATATTAGAAAACTTCTTATATATAGGCTTGAATCCAATTCGTTCAGCATGCTTTTATGAAAGTTGCTAGTGTATAATTGCGTTGTACATGTGTCACATAAATTCCAATCTTTTCAATATATTTAGTAGCACTGCTCTAATAAAAAAGATAGTATACTAATTAGTCTATAATACGAGTTAAGAAAAATTTAATATATTAGAAAATTAAATAAACTTAAGAGTTAAGAATCCATCTATGTGTATAACCACCTGCAAAGTCGGCGGAGAATTTCAGCTTAATTGGTATTGAGGCATTGTGTCAAGTATCAGTTTTTGATACAACCTCTAAGAAACTCGAGGTTGCACTCGACCAGCAAGATCACATTGCATCTAAGGGATTCAGCTATAACAGTTAAGAGTTTAGACTATGTGTATTATAGCCAGGTATCGTTTCCAAGGAACAGTTGCAACCTGATAAATTGATAACTGAATTGAACTTATATATAAAGTCAATTATGTCTTAAATATATTAGCCATAGTGCTAATAATTGTCACAGTTACAACAACGCATCAGTATCTGTTTCTCAATGATGATATTCCAATTTAAAGAACTAGTGACATAAATACTACAGTATAATGTACCATTCTTTCTGTCTCCGTACCTGCAAAAAAAAACTTTGTTAGTTGAAAGTCTTAGAAAGTTGGTTAAGCAAAGTTTAACAGATGTAGCATGCCGATGCAAGAAATATATATCAGAAAGTATAAAACCTGTGACCAATGATCTGTTGAATGAATTTGTAGAAGTAAGAATCAATGAAATATGAAATGACAAAGGAACTGTAGAATGATCTAACTTCTATTTCACTAAAATCCTGTAATTAGGATTCAAAACTTACAAAGCAATGAAAGAGGTGAATGACCGAGAATAAATCACAAAAAAGATTGCTTTGATCGAATGCCTATGCAAAATGGAAACCGACATATATATCAAAAAGTATAAAACCTGTGATTATAGTTTGAAATCGTTCAAAGCTAAAGTCATACAGTAAAAATAGCACAAATATTCAGATCTAGTGTCGCAGAGATTGATGAAGCTCGTATTTGGAGAAAGAGAGGGAGAGAAAACATGTCAAAGAAAGACAGAGAGAGAGAGCATAGGTCGGAGAGATCAGACAAAGATAGCACAGATTAAGATTGAGATGCTGATGAATGAATCCTTGAATTCACATGCAGTGGTTTCATTACTTCTTTTCTTAAATTTTCTTATAAATGAAATTTATATCTAATTTTATCTAAGAATGTAATATGATGCCCAACACAGATATATCAGCTTACTAATTTGATAATGGTAGTGATAACAAAAGAGAAGCAGGCAACAGTAACAATTTGTATAAATGTTAACAAATGACATTTTATTAGAATCCACAATATTTCTTTACATGCTAATAAATTGGTTACCAGATGCTACATTTCTAGTAGTAATTCACAACCCAAGAGAAGAATATATGTTAATACATGATATAGATTAGATCTCACATAATTAAGTGAAAGTATTAAACATCTGACAAAGTGTTCGAGATCATCATTATATAATTGAAAAGACAAAAATTAGATGATGCCAATTAAATAGGGTAATCAAGAACTTACATCTGTAGAATTTCAATAAGGTATGACCAAACTTTTGGTAAAAATTTTGAGGTTGCGCCATAACAACGTTCTGAAACTATCTGAGGGAACGACAGAAACTTGAGACTTACCATCCCCCTGGTTATACAGAATTGTTTGGTATTCATCATCAGCATTTCTAGTGAATTTCAGCATGAAGAAGTCTCCGTTGTTAGGCATGCACAATGGTAAAATCATGGATTTTTCTTCATAAGGACGAATATTAAGATGTAAATAACTAAAATTTATTAATTGAATCCAAGACTTGTCATCTCCAAACTTCCTCATCTGCCACAAGCCAATATGGGTGTTGCTATCTTGCCAAACGCACAGCGAGTCTCTAAAAACTCCAATATTTGTATCAAAAAAGCAAAAATCATCGGGAAGAAACAGTGATATGCAAGTCTCCTTCCCTAGGTCAACATGATTTCAGAATGAATGGTTTCTTTTCCCATAATAACAACCCAATTAAGGGTTCCACTCAGATACACTCCACCAACTTTAGGTAAAGTCCAAAGAACAGGAAAACCTTTAAGGTTTCTCCAACTACTGTCACCCTCGCCATAAACTTTCATCTCAGTCTTTTCAGATACGTCAAGTGAGAGCATAGTCAACGCAATTGCTACAACCTTGTATTTGTCACTTGACGGATCATAGCCAAACCCAAACATTGTTCTACGACCAATGCCCGGGGAAAAAGACAGCGTTTGCGATTCTCTGGATATCACCTTGTCGCCTTGTTCCAGAAACAAACACAGTATCCTTCTGGTATTTCGCTAACCCCACAATGCAACCCATTACATGAACCGACCAGATGGTAACCTGGCATGTTTGCGAAATTGAACAAGAACGTTTCAATTTGTAGGGAATGGAATATCAAACTTACATCACGCGATTCCATGTGGATTTCAGGGATGGATCCGAGGCAGACATTTTTTATCAATTGAAGGTGTTCCAAATCGTCCTTTGCAGCAGATTTGCTAAGGTGCAATTTGATGAAATAGGGTTCTGAAATCAAGGAGTTCCATTCCTTGCACACACACTTGAATTGGATCAAAGGTTTCATGGGAAGACGAGACAAGATTTCCTTGTTGATTTCGTTACAGAGGAGTCACGACCATGGTTTCTTCTCTGGTCACATGTTTCTATGACTTTCAGCGAAGCGCCGAAACACTCTGAATCCAAATTCTGTACCTATCAAGACATGCACCTTCGTGAACAGTGCATATATATATGTCCCAATGTTTCTAGGGTTTAACCCTTCGATAAATGAATATATTTTATTTCAGAGATAAATTTATTTAATCTTTTCAATAATTGCTCTAATAAATTTGAAATAAATTTGGCGAAAGATGCAGCAGCTAAAACAATT
>NC_038254.2:39088269-39112745 GCF_000004515.6 Glycine max | reverse complement strand
CAATGATCAATGAATGAATAATTAAGTAAAAGTTTTACAATAATTATTTTAAAATTATTTTAACTCGTCGGGTTCCCGAATGGAAATATGCAATACACACATTTACTCAATTGTTTTCAAAATTATTTTAACTCGTCGGTTTCCCATAGTGGAGCCCATCATAATACTTGTCGCCCTTAAAGGGTCTTACAATTGTGTGATTGCACAGTTCATAGTTCACAACTCAATACATACATTTCATCTTAATACACATGTATTTCATCATCCATCACATGTTCCATTTATCACATACGCACAGTTTGAATCATCATTTCATAACCTAAACATAACAATTTATACAAAAGATTTTATCACAACATGGGGTGTAAAACCTCTGAAATAGTTTCTCACAATTGTATCAAAATCAATTAATCAAAATCATGGGTTAAACACAAAGACATCAAGAGCATTCAAGTTTATCAATCAATTCTCATCAGGACATCAATTGGTACATAGAACACAATAATATTGTATTTATAATCATAAAGGAAAAGTTATAATTCAATAAACATCCCAAAATAAACCCAAATTTAGTTCTCTAAGGATCCCTACACATGTTCATTCTAACCCCCAATTGCGACAAACTCATCCCTTACCTCTAAGCGGACTCACGTGTCTTCCGACAGTGACAGCGGCATCTCTAGTGGTTTCCTAAAATTCCTTCAGTTTTTCCTCCAACTGCTCTGATAGAGTTCCCAAACGTTAGAGAGACGGAGAAGAGATTGAAGTCTCCACTTGTACTATCTTCATGTGATTCCTTTTTCTCCCTCCACGAATATTATTTCGCAAATCCCAACGGTGGAAGTGTGAACAATTGAATTGCGAACAACATATCCAAATTGAATGAAAATCCAACGGTTATCGAAACCGGGATTGTAGCTTTACTGAGACCATTTTGGGTTTTTGCGGGAAAAGAGAAAGGTACGGTGTGAAGGGTATTTCTCTTAGCTCCGACATGTTTTTTCAATTCCCAATGGTGAGAATGCTCAGAATTGGGTTTCGAACGTGGTAATCAAATTTCACGACGATCCAACGGTGAATAAGTTCCAGATCGTGGTTCTTCTGAGACAGGTTTGGTGGGCTGCGGGAAAAGAAAGAGTTTTGAGAGGAGAATGAGAAAAAAGAAAAAATGAGGAAAAGAAAAGGCACCGTCAGTGAAAAACTGACCTAACACTATTTATAGCTAAGTTTACTCTATTTATTTATTTATTATTTTATAAAAAAAACTTTATTTTATTCTCTATCAAACAAATAAATAAAATACCCTTTTTATTTTCTCTTAAATCACTATTTTAATTAATAATTATATCTTATTTATTTTATTTATAAAATCTCATCATTTTTTTAAAACTCTATTTATTTATAAATAAAAATCCTTTTTAATCTAGTTTATGAAAATTGGGATGTTACACCTCACTCCCAGGACTTTCAATCTGGAGTGTGTCAAATGCAGGTGACCCAACGATGGATCTAGAATAGACTCTAGTACCATTTTAGAAAGTGGGTTATAGGCCTAACTCAATCATACAAAATCGGTTTATAAGGTGAAGTTTGTCCCACACTTATATATTTTAGTTTGATTTTATCTTTAGTTGATGTTGGACTAAATCACCACCTAAAGAGGCCACAAGTAAGGTAGGCTAAGGGGTATCCACAATTAGTAGAGCTTTCCAACAAAAATAGTACTGTTTACAAACATAAATGTTAGAGAAATATTTTGTTAAAAATAATTTTCTATATTTTCTTATCTTTATATTTTAATAAAAATATTAATTAATGCAAGATTAGTTAAAATATTTATGAGTAATTATTAAATAAGAATATTTCTGTCTGTTCAGTGAAAATACTTTCTTAATTTTGTAAAGTAATTAATATTTGCAATAATTATATATGGTCAGAAGTCGAAACAATTAATATTTGATTAAATATTAACCATGCTGTTTTGATTCCGTTTCAATAGAGCTTTTTGTGAGTACCCAAAAAAAGCTCCTTAGTTGTGTATTGTAGCTTTGGCGGGAAAATTTTAACCACATAATGACATGTGGCAGGGGGAGAGAGAGAGAAAGGAGGGGAAAACTTCTAATATATAGTAGTAGATAGATAATAGATATCATTGCTAGCATCTTTTTCTGCCCTGACCCGACCTCTCTGGCCAATGACCAATCACAGTTTTATGTTCTTGCATTAGAGCTCACTTTGTTAGCATTTCAGAGCTCACAAATGTCTGCTTTTTTTTTTCTCCTTTTTCGGGTTTTTTTCTTCCTTAATATTCAACCATTCACATTTTCGTAATTTTTGTCTAATGTGTTTTCTGTTTTTTTACCCTGATAATTTGACCATCATCTTTCATATTTTGACTTCATTCTATATTCTTATTGCTCCTTGATTGATGGTGATTCTGAGTGTAATTAAACTGTGACTTATTTATCATGAATTTATTTAATTTTGGGTATATTATTTTTGAGTATTTGTATTTTGTATGTGCAGTATAAATTATTTAGTTTGTATTATAATATGACCAGTCCCTTTGTTGTACCACTATCCGAGATTAATAACTATGATGCTGGGTATTTATGTAAATAACCATGGTATTTTTTAGATGTAAATATTTCTTTTGATATTGCAATGGTAAAACTAAAGTAATGTTGATACTGAATTAGAGCTGTATCATAGGGGTATAAATCTGTTACAAGGCTGCAATCCAAGAAAATAAAAAAATAAAAAAAACAGAACTGGAGAGCCCCTTTTCTGAGGAAGAACCAGCTTGTTCATTCAGCCTATTCAATACCAATTTTTTGATACCCCCATTATATAATCCTTCTATATCCTCCCTCTCCCTCCTTTCTGGCCTTTGATTTTTCTTTTCTGTGTATTTATCTATTTTTTCATGGCAGAATGAAAAAAATACTTAAACTTTGTTATGGTTTTTGTGCAGACGAAGCTGGTCATACATGAGGGCTTTGTAATATGGAGATAGATATCCATTGTTTTGTGTAGGTCCTGTCAAAAGAATAGGAAAAATTATATTGGTAGGCATTATTGCTTACTTCATTCGTTTCATAGGTCTTGTATATTACCACTGTTTTTAGAGTATTTTCTTTGGTAAGAGACGAATATAGAGGCATGTGTACAGGATCGTCTCTTCTTTCCTTGTAATTTTCCTTTGTTTTTCTTTTGTCTCGTTCTCTCTGCCCTTGTGCAGAGGAACACTTTATTTTTTGTTCTACTAGATTAGTGAATGTATTATTAGTCTGTTAGATAATTGGGATAGGAGTAATTTTTATGAGCAAAAGCCAATTCAAAGTTTTGTGAATACAAAATATCTGGTGTATGCATCTGCCATTGGTGTCTGCAAATATTTTTAAATCAGTGATGGAGAAAACAACCACGTTCACTTGTTCCATATCACCTTATCTTATTCCTTGTGTATCAAGAAACAATTTTTTTTAGTGCAAAAGCAGGTAACTAGTTGGAACCATTGGGAGGGATGGAGATGTGAAATTATTCTTGGTAAGGTTTATTTGTTTAATCCTTTCACAGAAGGAGCCAGTAACTTTTTCGACTTTATTTATTTAGTCTCAGCGGAGCTGGTGCTTTGTATTCCTATATTGTTATCATGGACCTCATGTATCAAAAGCAAATACAAATGGTAATGATGCTGATGTTGCACCTGAATTTTCTCCTTTGAAAACTGTTCAATTTGGAAATCCTTCTCAAGACACTGTTGAACCAAGAGATGAAGGCTTTGGAGGAAGACTATGGAGATGGAAATGGGAAAAATGAATCAAGGAAATTTATGGAGGGGTTAATGGATCTTGCATTGAATAGAGAATCAATAGACTGGAGACAGTGGCTAAGAAATTATAAAGACAACAAAATTTGGTCACTGTTGAACAAATTATTCTTATAAACCAAATCTTTAGCATTTGTTAATATGTTTTACTTATTTCTTATATTATAAAAATTACATGTATGAATGTTCTGTCTAAAAAGAAAATATGACATGATCTTGTAATTTTTAATGCCTTGGGTACATTAATACCTTGGTTTCACATTTGTTATTTGTTATTTTGCCTTACTACAAGAAAAATGACCTATACCTACGAACAAAAACTGTCACTATAAATAAAAAAATCCGTAGGTAAATGTATGATAGACTTTGTCCTACGAACGTTTTTTCCGTCAACTTTGAGGAGACGTATAATGATGACTAATTGTCTATCACTATAGGTTTTACCTACTATGTATAATGTGTAGGTAAAAGTCATTAACTTCTACTTACATCTCCTAACTGTAGGTAAATGTCTTTAATATGTACCTATCATCTTCAACTGTAGGTAAATATGTTTAACCTGAACACCTCTAATAAGAAGACAATTCTAGGGTGCCAATTTGAGAGCCTAACTAGAAAGGCTATGACCTGCTTGGTAACTAGGGATGCACCTTGGCATTGCAATCTGCCCTCCTCAACCTTGTCTTGCTATAACATGAGTGTCTAAGTACTATTTTTCCTTAAATTATTACTAGCTGGAAGCTTACCAATCATCATATACGGACACACTTTGCATAGAATCAATATTAGAGAATCTGAAGCCAGAAGCATATCTTTTATTACATTAGAAAGTGCAACTGTACAAGAGAAACAGAGAAAATCCTAACGAATGAACACCATAATAAACTCTACTACCAGTCGCACTCTTCTCATAGTTATCATTAAAGGTATTTACATGGCCTCGCATGCAAGCCTTACCTTCACAAGCACATAAACACATTACTCCATTAATGCATCACACGGTACTCTATTTGAAAATGGATCTTTTACTCTGTGCCTGCAAGGACTGCTGACCCTTCCACCTGATAGTTCATCGCATCAAATAGACAAAATATATCATAAGATATAAGTCTCAAAGTTCCTAAATAGAGAGAGCCACACAGTCAAAATAAGCAAACTAACCATGAATGCAAAAACAAATATTGAAATAAATAATACCACTATTATGTGTAGTGGAGCTTTCCAACTTTTGTACCTAACTGAAGGAGACTTGTCAACCACTTGAGAGCCTGTAGCAGATGCAATACTGTAATTAATGAAGCTTCATTGTGAGAACTGTGGTAAAACCTATAGTGACAGACAATTAGTCATCATTATACGCCTCCTCAAAGTTGACGGAAGAAACGTCCATAGGACAAAGTCTATCAAACATTTACCTACGGATTTTATTATTTATAGTGACAGTTTTTGTCCGTAGGTATAGGTCATTTTTCTTGTAGTAAGGCAAAATAACAAATAACAAATGTGAAACCAAGGCATTAATGTACCCAAGGCATTAAAAATTACAAGATCATGTCATATTTTCTTTTTAGGTTGAAAATTCATACATGTAATTTTTCTAGTATAAGAAATAAGTAAAACATATTAACAAATGCTAAAGATTTGGTTTATAAGAATAAATTGTTCAACAGTGACCAAATTTTGCTATCTTTATAATTTCTTAGTCACTGTCTCCAGTCTATTGATTCTCTATTCAAGATCCATTAACCCCTCAATAAATTGTCTTGATTCATTTTTCCCATTTCCATCTCCATAGTCTTCCTCCAAAGTCTCCAACTCTTGGGTCAACAGTGTCTTGAGAAGGATTTCCAAATTGAACAATTTTCAAAGGAGAAAATTCAGGTGCAACATCAGCATCATTACCATTTGTATTTGCTTTTGATACATGAGGTCCATGATGACAAAGTAGCTTTAGACTGCTTTTTTGCCAAGTAATATTCTTTGCAATTTTTTTAAGTAATTTTGGGTATGCAATAATTTTTCAATGCAATAGCTTTGGTGCCAGAGAATGCAATCACACAATCTGAAACTTCTTGATGCATTCCAAATTGCATAGCCACTCTCTATGTGGTAAGTACTCTTGTATAATACATTGTTGCAAACAACACTACTACAGCAGGCGCATTCTACATCGGTTAAATTGATCATTCTACATCGGTTATGGATCGACGTTGTAGATGACGATGTAAAAAGGGGTTGGTGTTTTACGACGGTTATAAGAAACGATGTAGAATGACATGAATTCTACAACGGTCGCTTGGTTGGACTGATGTAGATTGGCTTCTATTCTACTACGGTCCCTTGGCATGGACCGATGTAGATTTCCATAATTTAACATCGGTTGTCTAATTAACCGATGTAGAATGTCATGAATTCTACATCGGTTTTCCAACTAACAGATGTAGGATATTCATAATTCAACATCGGTTATCCTAATAACCGATGTTGAATCATTGTTTTTTTTGTCATATTTCTTGGTTAGTGGCAGTAACAACATTATACTTGCCGTTCTTTTAAAAAAATTTAAAAAATTCAAAAACTGGAAAACTAAGAAAAAATAAAATTGAAAAATGTCTATCTTAAAAACAGTGATAAAAACATAAGAAAATATGTATGAATTAATGAAATAAATATGGTGTGTACGACATTCTTTTATGATATACAAAGTGGTGAACTGTTTAAATATCATTTATGAGAAGCAATATTTATAATTGTACTTAAATGTTTTGACCTTTATTTTTAATCTCCTTACAATGTTTTTCTCCAATTGAAAGATCTATATACAAGAATCGCATGTAGACTGGTATTTCACACCATACATTAAAATAAAGGCTCAAACACCTAAGCTCCACTACTTGTAATTGGCATCATACATCCAAACATGGAATCACAAAATGCACTTACAATTTTGACAATTTTGAGATGTTGCCATAAGATTCTGGAATGTTATTTCCACCAAAGTCATTGTTATCAAGTTGACTGCAAGAACAACAAGATCAGAAAAATACTTTAAAAAATCTATTTATCAAGAAGGGAATACTTACTGAATACTACTATAGACACAAAAACATTAAAAAAATAAACATAGGATCTAAAAGCTTTATGATAATAAAAATAGTAACTTTCCATTATTATGACACGTTAGGAAAATTAAAGCATTCACTTAGTTTTTAAATTTCAACTTTTTAGAATTTCACTTGCAAAATAATGATTTGGAATGGAAACAATAAATGGCATCAATTCCCATAATGGGAAAGGCTTTTCTTATTGTTCTAGTCTGCCAACCCATAGCTTTACAGATCTTAATTACATTCCATTTAATTACGTTACTTCACCTCTATGATTTAGACTTGTATAAATCTATAATTTCCTTTTTCTTCTTGGATCCAAAGGAGATCTAAAACCTGTTGCGGGGAGGCTATAGGGAGAGAGCAAGCCAAAGTGGTGCAAGGTGATCTATGCACAAACTACTCACATTTTGAGAGCTTGGCATAGAGTTCAGGAGGGAAATGACCAATGGATTGACGATTTAAAGATGGAAGGGGTGCATCATAACATAAATTTGTCATTTCTAAATAGTACATTGGTTAAAATTTTCCATGGAAAAGCATATCTGAATAATAAATTAAAAAGAAAATAAATGAATTCTTTTGGTACCTTATAGTTGAAATAAAAATATTTTCAATTTATTATAGAGTCTAATTAGAAAGGTAATTTAGCCACCTAAGTAAGAATTAAAAAAAACAAAGGGAGAAAAGAAAGGAAAAAGAAAAACTAAAAACCAACACATTTTAATATGTAAAAATAGATGTTGTCATGTCAGTTTTTCACATGATAAGTCAAGTGAACGAAAAACAGTGAATTAGCTAATAGAGATTAAAATTTAAAACCGAGGGGAAGAGAAGTGAAATGTCCTGAACCCACATAAAGAATATGTGCTCTATTCATCCAAACTAAATGAGGTTAAAGACATACATACAAGCATATTTAATACAGTTTAATAAACCATATAGTATCCTGTTTACCATGACCATTCAATGACAAACCTGTTTTGGGCATGAAAGATAGCTTTCTCCCCACCCACCATCCTCTTTCAGTGTTGAAAGTAGAAATTTAATGGTTTTGCGAATGGCAGCACAATTAGTGTAAGTTTTACTCGCTGCTGCAAGACCACGAAGTGCAAACCAAGTGCCATAAATGTAGCAAACTCCCCAACTTCCATACCATGAACTGCATTGGCAATGGAATTCTTTATCTCTGTCTCCCTATGCCTTGGATATAGCTTCTTAAACAAAACTAAAGCTTGAATAGCAGATCCAGTGCACTCAGCATAATCATGTTCAACCACAATGTTCCCTAAAAATTTTGTGGGATTGAGTAACTAAAAAGTAATGACAAAATTGATTAGTTTATTAATTAATGGATGCCTTTTTTTATCGGTTAATGAATATGTACTTGTTGCATGCATTACTCTAAGTAAGTTGGCATAGGAAAAAATAAATAAAAAAGAAGCACAATCATTACTCTAAGTAATAATTATGTCCACTTCAAGATGGAGTTGGATGGAATTATGGAAAACAAAGTAAGAAAAGATCAAGAGAAAATAAAGTGATGGATATAATATTGTAATGAAAAGATTAAAAAGAGAAAATAATGCAAATAATATGAAAGTGTAAATAGAAGTATCAGGGTTCTAAGGATATTAAGGCCCTTCTCCACCCCACTAAGCATCAACAAAACCACTCCTTTCTTTATCCAAGAATGCCCATATATAGAAGGTGCAAGTGAATCACTTAGCAGATCAAATGCATCATCTCTTGCAGCTATCTCTTTAATGTTTTTGACATCTTCAACACTGTAGATTGGTGCATTATCCTCTTTGTTGAGAAGAGAAACATTGTTGGCTATGAGAACAGTCCTACATGAAAATCAGTCAATCAAGTTTCTGTTCAAGAAAGCAACCAAGTGCAAAGGAGTTATGTCAGTATATTTTCTGGAGCTACCTAAATACTCCATTCACACTACCTTTTCCTTCAAGAGCCTTATATATCCCCACAATTGCCACTCAATCTCCAGGCTTGCAAGAATCAACAAGGTCGTCTTCTGCAATTACATCCACTGTTCTTGGGAGTTGACCAGGAGCAGAATTCACAGGATATCTAAACTTATCATCAAAATAAAAGCTTTCTATGCCACAAACCTTTCTTAGCATAAACAACACTTACAAGAACAGCCCATCCGGGCACCGTGTTTTCATTAAAAATGAGTAATGCAACACAAAATTAACTAGAATTTTTATTAAAAAAAATCAAATACTACCGTGTGAGATGAACAATTTATAAAATTGACAAAAAAAATGATGAAATTCTGAATTTTATTCTTCTGTGGACCACTTTATTTGATTTTGAGAGTATGCTCTGCCAGACTCATCTCATTCGATTTTACTAATAGACTAATATCTTTTTTGTTATCAGAAATTTGGGGATGAAAAATAAACAAATAAACAGAGTGCTACTGCTACCACTACATAGGAGAAAAGGAAATGATAGAAAGCGGAATCGGAGAGAAGTTAAATTAAGAAGTACCTGAAACAGTAGCCAAAATCTTTCGAATGAAAAGAAATTAGCACGCGACACTGACTCCATGTGTACAGAAGCAGAGAATTTGCAGTCCCTAAACTGTGATCATGAAAGAAAGTATGAAATTGAGGCAATAATGGTGAGAGGATAGATATAGAGAAAATGACAAGTCCTATCCCAAACAGAAAAGGGGAAAATAACATACAAGAGGTATGTTAGAGCTGAGCTATACGGGAGCGCAACCTTCGTAGTGCACTTCGACCTTCAAGACATCGGTCGTTCTCCTTGTTGTTGCCGTTTTCACTGCCATTCTTCTTCTTATGCAACATCATCAACACAACACACACACAACACACACTTTAACAAATTAAGTACTAACATGTGAAGAACAAAATCAACGCAGTGAGTGAGTAAGTGAGTGAGAGATAGAGTGAGAGATAGAGACTTACGGCGCCTCAGCATCATAACAAAACTAAGCGGAGCCTCTGCCCAATGAGAGAGACGATGCCGCAAGTGAGAGAGAGATGATGCACTTTGACGGAGGGCCGCCGCGGAAGTTCGAGAGAGGTCGTGGAAGCTCAAGAGCTCGAGAGGTCGCAGAAGTTAATTTGCTGCCTGCACGTGGACTCGTATTAATTGGGCTTTTGAATTCAATTGAGATACCGACGGATTTTAATAAAACCCGTCATAATTTTTTATGAGGAACACACATTCTAAGGCGGTTTTCAATAACCGTCTTAGAATGTGCATCATAAAAGGATTTTTCAGACACATAATTACAAAAGTAGAACGCCTGTCATAAAAAACACACTTTCGTAGTAGTGCAAGCATTGAAATACTCATGCATATAACATCCAAAACTATTTTCATTTATCCAAATTACTCTCACATGGTAACCAAGTTTCCTTTTTTGGATTAAAAGACCTAAACTTACCAACAAATTGAACATGATTAAGGGTGCCAAGGAATATTGCCCCTAGTAGAGTCCAGGGAAAATCCCACACCGTCAATTTTCAATTGATTAAGCTTGTTCCACCTAAATAGCATAGGTTCTTCATTGGTAATCAGCCTAGGCTGTGGTTGCTAATTTGTTAATCTCTCCCACACCCAAGTTTGGACCAAGTAGTAAAAGGGTGGCCAAAGAGTTAACTACAATTCCAATTCTTCATTACCAGTCAAATAAACTATTGTTTTCTTCGATAAACCAAAATCATTTCATATGTTGGATAAAACTGTTGGTCACAAAGCTGATTCTCTCTAGCAAGATGAACAACAATAAGGAAAACAAACTTTCTCACCAAGCCACTAGGAGAGAAGCCAATCATTGCCAAGCAAGTTGCAAGGGATGTTTCATGCTCAATTTCACTCCCACTATTGACAAAAATCCATCCATGCTAATGTTTATATAAACCCCACTCTTTTTACTCTTTGGAGATTGTTGTTGTCCTGTTCTATGTATCAGTTTCTTCTCCACCTTCATCATTTCCTAGCTTTGAAATGGGGTCAAGACAGGATCACCAACAGTTGCAAAACCCTCCAACATCATCACATCCTCTAGGGTGACATTTTTCTCACCCTAGGAACACAAAAAGGCATTTGTCTAAGGACACAACTTCTCAACAACCCAAAACACATGTTTTCAACCCAAGTGCTTCATAGTAAAAAATGAAAACATGTGTTTTGGGGTTGTTGAGAAGTGGTGTCCTGAGACAAATACCTTTTTGTTACCCTAAGGTGAGAAAAAAAAAACACCTTGGAGGATGTGATGGTGTTGGAGAATTTTCCAATAGTTCATGATCCCATCTTCACCCCATTTCAAAGCTAGGAAACGATAAAAGTGGAGAAGGAATTGATACATACAATAGGAAAACAACATACAAGGAATAAAAGGATGGGGTTTATACATTAGCAAGGGTGGATATTCGTCGATAGTGGGAATGAAATGGAGCATGAAACATTCCTTGCAACTTGGTTGGCAGAGATTGATTCCTCTCCCGATGGCTTGGTGAGCAAGTTTGTTTTCCTTGATGTAGATAATCAGCTTTGCGACCAATATTTTAAGCCAACATATAAATTGATTTAGGTCTATTGAAGAAAACAATAGTTAGTTTGGCTGATGATAAGAGGTAACTCTTTGGTCACCCTTTTACTACTTGGTTTATATTTGGGTATGGGAGAGATTCTCAAATTTGCAACCACAGCCTAGGTTGATCAACCATGAAAAACCTATGCTATGTAGGTGGCACAAGCTTAATCCCTTGAAAATTGAGGGTAGGAGATTTGCCCTGGATTCAGCTAAGGACTACTTTCCTTAGCACACTTATGTTCAATATGTTGGATTTGCCCTGGAGATTTGCCCTGAATTTTCTCCTTTGAAAACTATTTTATTTGGAAATCCTTCCCAAGACACCATTGAACCACTGATGGAGGCTTTGGAGGAAGATTATAAAGATGGAAATAAGATAAACGAATCAAGGCAGTTTATTGAAGGAGTATTGGATCTTGAAAAGAGAATCAATAGACTAGATACATTGACTTAGAAATTAAATATAACAAATTTTGTCATTGTTGAACAAATTATTAGCTTATAAACCAAATCTTTACCATTTGTTAATATGTTTTACTTATTTCTGATACGAGCATAATAAAATGACATGAATGTTCAAAAAATCAAACTACAACATGATCTTGTAGGATTTAGCAATATGTTTGTTTGTGTATGAAAGGTATGTATTTTTATAATATCTTTCGACATCAACCTACGCTTCGACATGGTATGCGTGCACACATGCACGAGCAAAATTTATCCATTATGTTAGTTGAAATTGGAGGTGATGACTCCACAAAAGTTAAGAAATACCAAAGAAAACAACTAAAGATGATAGTTTCCTTATTTCTCTATATGCATAAGGGAAGAAAGGAAAGAGCACGATTACAAAGAATCTGGTTATTTTCTGCATTCAAGGCCCTTGGTGAAGAGTCATGTGTCATGACTCTTGGTGAAGAGTCACATCTCATGTTTGTTGCGCATCTATTCATACTTTCACTTCATATGAGTGGACACAAAATCTCAAGAAAGGATACAATCTTTAAATAATTTTGAAAATTTCACATAATCACCGACCATTTTTAAAATATATCTGAACCAAATGGTTTAAGATTAAACATACTCAAGTTAGTGCACAAATCACGTTCATCAATTAATCATACAACTTAATGAACAAATATGTCTCACCTGTTTTAACAAAACAACCAAATCCCATGATTCTGAAAATCACATGGTTTTAGATAAACGTGAGTATTGGTTAAACAACTTAAACAACAACAAACATACAAATAGAGAATCAAGAAGATGAAAGTATAAAAAAATTGTAGATAGTACAAACTTAATATCTCTCACCACAAGAAACCAATAAACAAACCAAAGATTTAGATTTAAGAATTATGTATCCTGAATTGGCTCACAAAATTCCAACTCAATCCAACATTTAATGAAGTCGTAAATGCAATTTTATTATGGCTGCACGTGAAATTAGAGGAATAAAAAAATCCCACTTCCTACTCTTAGAGAACTTGTTCAATGTACCTTCCTCCATTACTCACACCATTTGTTGAACATATGTACCTTTGGTATCATTTTATTACCTCAGTTGTTCAAGAGAAATCTGATTGATCTTTTAGATGTTTCAAACTTTTTAAAGTCATTCCATAAGGAAGGAACTTTGTCAATGATTCAAGATAGAATCATTAACTTTCATCTACATCCATATTGTGTTTGTTCATAGATATTAAGCATACATTCAATTTATGCACTTGTTTCATAAAAGGCCTACTGTCAATCATCCGATAATTATAAAAATAATTGACAAGAAATTTCTTATTTTATCCCATCATGTAGTTTAAAAAAAGATTCACACACGTACCTTTTAAGATGAGTCCCATTCAAATATAACCATCATACTTGTTTTCTAACGGGCTTTAGCAATGATCTCATCTTCCCTATTGGTTGGGATTGGGGTGTTGAAGACATACATACCTTTTTCAAGGTGTGATGATTGGAGACGCCACTGCAAAAATAAAGAAATACCTGATAATTTGAGTGTGATGATATTGCAAGAAAGAACAAAAAACAAATTAAGAAAAGTGCAATTTTCCAAGGTATGCATATAAAACACTAAACATTAGGCTCGACTCATCCCTAACAATATATGTAGATATTGGATGGAATATAGTGTACAAAGAATCTGGTGACTCCTTTATTTTTATTTTTTTGTTTTGTAGTGTTTTTCTTCATTTAGATTGGTTTTATTAATAGATCATCTCATCCCTTTTAGTGAAGATATTTAACCTTTTAATGATATACATCCCTTAAACCTTGGTGAAGACTCACTTCTCATGGCTTTCGATGAAAAGTCACTTCTCATGTCTCTTTATGATGAGTTGCTTCTATTCATACATACACTTTATATGAATAGACACATATTTTCATGAAAGGATACAATCTTTCATTAATTTTGGACATCTTTCATAGATTATACTCCCTCTATACTCATATATAAGCAAAAAAGTCCTCTTGTTTCTTGGACTCAATTTAAGAAAATCTAACTAATTTCACCCCTATTTATTGATGTCTTTCCTAAAACAATCTTCATTTAATTGTAATTCAATTTTTATGGAGTCATTTTTATTCAAGGTATCAGGTTTGAATGGAGGACATTTTAAGAATAACCTTACTTTCTACTTGAGATTAGTAAAATTAAATGATTTCCACTAACTTTCTTAATTATTTTTACTTATATATGAGACCAGAGAGAGTATTAATCTTTGTATATATATATATATATATATATATATATATATATATATATATATAATTCCTTCCAATTCTGTGAATTTCAATTGGAAACTGCAAAAGTTTATGTCATGGTGTTATGTTATTTTGTGTCTACATATTTCTAACTTAATAAATATAATATAGGTATCGATATAAGTACTTAAATTCATTAAAAAAGACTAACCTAATTTATGTATAATGTGCAACCATATCTACTCATCATTCAAAAGTAAATAGCACAATATATGAAGATCTTTTATCCCTACCAAAAGCAACAAGGAATTTTTTCTGCAACTCAAAATTAATTTTCCTTCTAAATAAACTTTTACCTTAAACTGAAAAAATTAAGTTGGAGAGAATGTCCAATAAAGAATCATAGGAAAAAGAATGTACTATACATATTAATCTATGAATGTTTAACACTATAGATTTGTCAACAAAGGCGTACTTTACTAGTTAATAGACTTAATTGTACATTTGATGTCTTTACTTTATCGGTTTTCTTAGGAATGTTCATAAACTGATTTTATCAAATAACTTTATGAATAAATCAAGCAAAAAACTGAAAATCAAATAAACCAAAAGTTGAACAAATTAAAATATAATAAACCCATTTGTTTTGGATAAAATCAGATTTTGGATTTCATTTTGAAATTCAATCTAATCCAACTCAAACCAAATTTATACATAAATATATTTATCTGATTAAAAATTTATATTAAAACTCAAGTTTACATTTTTTTCTTCTATAGAGAATTTATAAAACTATTGCATAACTTATACTTATCGTATAAAAAAAATTTATAAACTTTACCAGTATAAAAAGTCATGTATGTCTAGATTTGGATGAGGTATGACTCAAAATTCAAAGTTAATCATATAGAGAGAAATGTTCATTTTACTGAAGGATGTTCATACAAGACGAAAAACAAAAATCATTACACACTCTCGTTTTTCCATTAGTTTTCTCGACAAATCAATGAGTTAAATTATAAGTGACCCCAACTTTTAAAGCTTATGAAGCCTATTTTGCAATGTTATCTCCCAAATTTGAGTAGCATCTCTACTATGATACCAGTTATGAAAACAATGCACGAATTCTAAAATGCAACACTTAGCAGAAGGGTCAATTTGTAAAGTTCATATAGCAATTCAATTCTAATCCATATATAACGTATTTTATATATATTCATATTCCCCAAGAGTCTACTTTTCAAATATAATTTTATTTTCATCAAACGTTATGTGAATCAAACAAAGTAAAAAACTATGTGAAGTATGTCAAAGTTGAAATTTGTAAAACAGCATGTGTGCACAAACTTTCAACACCAAATAATTTAGAAATGACTCTAAGAGCCCATACTCATGGAGGATAACCTCCCAAACCAAAATTGACATTAAAGAAAATAGAAACTCTCAATACCTTGAGAGATTTGAAGTCTTCTAGAGTTCAAGAAAATGCAAAACAAAATGGATTGATGAAAAACCCTTGTCTGCTAGAGCTCCCTCCTTGAATTTGATGTCCAAGGGACAAGATTTGAGTTGTAAAGGTGAGAACTTGAGGTAGGATGACCATGAAGTTAGATAGAGAACACAAGGCAAGAGATAAAAGCTCTCTTATCTCTCCTAAAACTCTAGAAGTGGCTGCGCATGAATGAGGACCAAGCGAGAGTGTTTACATTTCTTGTATTGTAACCCTACATCTTAGAGTTTTGGGTCATACCCCATTGGCCCATTAGGTTTTTGGGTCCAAATTTGTTTCATTAGGATTAATTAAAGTTTCATTATTCATCTTGCAAGAGACTTTAATCTTCTATCTTTCATTATATTCTACTCCTCCTCATTCCATTATAATTATCATGTAAGAGAAAAAAAATTCAAAATAATTGTCATTTTAGCTTTTTAATGTAACATTAATAAACTTTTTTTACTTATATTCTTAAAATATTAATGGTAGACAAAAAAATCAATAAATGAATTAATGATGACCTCTAGTTTCCTGATATATTAAAAAATTATTCTAGACTCCTATCGTTAGTTAAGTGATAACGTGTCTATTAGAAATTTTAAAATGTAATTTCATGGGATTTGTGAAATCACCAATCTTTATTTAAAAACTAAATTACAATTTCTAATAGTTAAAACTTACCTAAATCAATTAAAGATGACTTTTTTGAATCCTAGAACCTTGTCGTGTCTCACCTCAATGCTTTTAGAAAAAAGATCAAATATATTAATAATTGGATGGGCAATAGACAGAAGAAGTGCCATAGCACCAAGCCTTAGTGAGTTCAAACAAATGCAAAAGTAAAATAAATCCACAAAGTTACTCACCCATGGTACACCTTCATGAATCTCCCTCCCTTCCTAATATCCTGTATGCACCACTGAAGGCATAGACCCACCTCTATGCTTAACTCAATGTTGTCCTCTCGTTCCCCTTTTTCAATGTTTCAAAACGCTTCCCACTATCCTTGAACTCACAAGTACAAATTTAATCTTTTTAGGCTAAATTAACATTAATTGTTTTTCCATGTAGAACCACTAACCATCTTTCATCACAAGGATCTTGAAAATAAAATACCTGTTTAGCTTGTTTTGAGACGGAGGGAGTAATCTATTATTAGTTAGCTTTAATTAAGACAATTAAGGTTAATTAAATACTGGTTAACTAATTAATAATTAGAAACATCAATTATATTAGGTCTTTGTCTATTTAAATTATTTATATTAGGCCTACACTAATTAATTAGTTAATTTGGTGTTCAAAACTCTAATTTCTAAGGTTTTCACTAAACTTGTTTCTTTTTACAAAATTGTCATAAATTGGTTGACTTACAACTCCTTACTTTGACTTTGGTTGACTGTTTTTGACATTTGGTGGGCTAAGCCTAAATCTAATCACTCTTAAAACCTTCACTTCAATTTCTAATTTATGAAACCTACTACCAAATCAACTCATCATCCAAAATTAAATAGTACGTAGTATAGGAAGATCTTTTATCTATACCAAATAAAAAATTATTTCTGATGGAATTCAAAATTTCTTTACCTTCAATTTTTTATCTATGAAACCATTACTTAAAACTAAAAATGATAACATAGATTTGGCCAACTTTTTTTACCCTTCACATACGCACACACACAAAAAAAAAATGTTGTCCCTTTTATTGAATTTGTACCTATATATCTGGCTCAATCCTGTAGCTTCCTCCTTGAGAAGGTAGGTTGGATTCATGTTACTTTTTTATGAAACCCAACCCTAAAAAACTTGGTCACAAACAAGTTGATTTTGATTAAGTGAATTGGTTCTGAACATCTAAATTTGTTTTAAACTTCTTAAAACTAAAGTTTTGAATAAGGACAAAATACAAATTATGAAAAATCACCTTGAAGCTACACTACTACAAAATTAGCTTTCTACATCGGTTAAAAGCACCATTCTACATCGATTGTCACACGTCAATGTAGCCGGCGATGTTGAAACTGTGTTGTCTTTCTACATCGGTTGAAGAACCGTCTTAGAATGCTGGTCATTCTACATCGGTAGTGCCCCCGAACCGATGTAGAATTATGCTCATTCTAAGACCCATTGTAGAATGCCATATTTCTACAAGCATTCTACATCGGTTGTTCTAATAACCGATGTAGAATGGCCAAAATTCTACATCATTTGTGGCCACAACCGATGTAGAATGTCACCCCATTTATAACCATTCTACATCAGTTTTACGTATAACCGATGTCGAATATAAAGTAATCCTACATCGGTTGGTCTAGTAACCGATATAGAATTATTATTATTTTTTAAATATTTTTTGTTCCTGAATGGCAATAACAATATGCATATTAAGAATGAAAATATTAATATGAATATACATATTTAATGACTTAAAAGTAACACCAGATACTCTGAAACAAATACATTTTATAACTGCTGTAAATTATACTATTCCAAATAGGTAATGGATAACTTCAAAAAGAATAAAAAAATCATTAAGAATCAGGCCTTGCTTGCATATTTCAAAAGCATAAGAACTAGGGCATGTTCAAAGACAAAGAGTACAACAACACACACACACACAATTGGTTGGTGTGTGTGTTGATGGAAAGCACCTCATCAAAGTCCACTCCACACTAAAATATTTTATCCAGCCTTAGCACCCTAACAGTCAAGCAACAAATTAATTTTGTATTTTTCAACTAGAATCATATTATGAAAATATACAAAATAAGATAAAAAAAGAAAATGTTAGGTTGCTCCATGTCCCATCAATCAAAATTGTCCCACCGGCGGCGCCTTCAGCTACCTCCGTGTCACCTTTGGTCCGTGCTTTCCAATGTCACCGTCGCCAGAGGCTTGACGGTGTACCTTGGCACCACAATCGGAATCTCCTCCACCAAATGGCGCCTCACGGTGCCGTCTCTTCCCAAAGGCTTCAACGAAATAGACTTCATCGCTGTCGCCATCATTTTGCTCATCACTCTCGTCATCACAGTTCTTACAATGAAGCTTCATTCTCTATCTTGAGACTCTTGTGTTATTAATTACTGTATAAACCTTAGGGTTTTCTCATTCCTATCTTCTACAAATTCTCCTACAAGGCTAGAAATATTTTTGAGCAAATATACCAGATTTTGATTTTGATTCTTTTAGCATGCAACTCTATATTAATGCTGCTGCATTGTAATGATCACATTTGCAACTTACTAAAATGCGGCGCACCTTAGGCATTTGAATGCTTTTTGAATCACTGTATTTGGCGTATTTGGTTTGGCCGTTAGCCAATTCAATGCGTGGATATATATCGCACACCTACACCGGAGATATATATCAGTTATGGCTTTGTGTTCAATTTTTCTCAATCTTCATCTTCTGTTTTTTGTTTGTTTGACGATAGAAGCGTTAGGTGTGGCAAAGCCTTCAGTAGCTAGTTACCTTTGCCAGGAGATACTGGCAGAGCAAGAAGCTGATAGAGTGCATGAATTACCTGCGCAGCCTCCGGTGAAGTTCAACAATATGGTGGTTATATCACTGTTAATGAAACTCAAGGAAGAGCACTGTTCTATTTGTTTTTCGAGGCCACTCACAAACCAGAACAAAAACCCATTCTTTTATGGTTCAATGGAGGTACTTTTTTTTTAATAACCCAACTCTTCATGTATATATTTATATTGCAATCGTTTTTATTTAGTGTTCACTCTCATGACTAATACATGATAACTTAATGAAAGGTAAGGGTAATTTCTAGTGAATTTAGCTTTAAAATCTTGCACGCCACTCCTAACGCTTTTGATAACAACGTTTGTTCCTACTTCCTACATTCCCTTCTCTCTCTGCGTGTCTCTGTCTCTGTCTGCGGCTCCGTACGGGTTTCGGTACGTTCCATTTTTTTATCTCACACAGAAAGCGATACCCACTTTGCCTTTTTCCTCTCTCACTCTCCTCATCTGTATCACTGTTATTTGTCGTTTAACTGACGTCATTTAGATTCGGGTACGTGAATGAATGCAATGTCGTTCCTTGTCTCTTTTATGATCGGAAATCCGCCTCGATTGATTCGTTTGTTGATTGATCTATGATTCTTCGGTTCTGACTTTTTCCTTTTCGGGATTCCTTTTATCCAGCTTGGTTGTGGTGTTTCGATTTAAAATTAAGATTTTGTTTTTGTTTTGTTTGGTTCTAATGTTGTTTTATTGGATTCTCTCGAAATTGCTTTTGTTGTTGTCAAATGTAGGTCCTTTTCTTTCTTGGTGTTAATGTTTTCTTTCCTCTTCTTTATTGATTGATCTATGGTTTTGGGTTTTGATCATTTGGGGAACAGATTCAGCTGCACAATCGTGTTTTTTATGGATTTCTTCTAGTGTAAGTCTTAGCTGTGGAAAGTTCTAGATTCCCTAAAGTTTGGGATTGTTGTTCTCTGTTTTTCCTTGATGCAGGGGTAATCTGAGTGATGTTGTAATCCAATAATAGTCTTGTTGTTTAGAGGGTAAAGGGTTTAGTTTGTTGATTGATCTGTAAACTTGGGTTAGTTTTTTATTTTGAATTTTTATTTTGGATTTTGTTCCCTAATTTAATCCATTTGAATAATTAGATTAATTGTGTTATACATGAATGCTTGATAAAGGTTGTAATGGCTTAGCTGGTGAGTATTCTTGATCCTGGGTTGGATTTGTTGTTATTAAAGGTGGTTCTTGTTTTTCCCTTGGTGCAGAGGCAATCTAGGTGCAAATTGCTTGTCTTGAATAGAATGCCAAGTACAAAGCTGTAGTCCTGTGTGGCGTTGAGATGTTGATTTTGGGAACATATTTTTGTTATTCTGGTTGTTTTTGGGACTGTGGTTTAGGTATTGACTATTGATTTCTATGGGTTTAGGAGAAGAAGTATTAGCTCAAGAAGATGAGAGGGGTAGATGTTTTGAGCCTGAAACCTCTGAGGATGAGTGGCAGAAGTCTCGAACTAGATCTCTTAGGAGAAAAGCAATGACTGCTTCAACCAGACTCGCTTATAGTCTCAGGAAGCGTAATACACGTGTAGCAAATAGTGACTTTGCTTCAATTTTCATAGAAGATGTCCGCGATGCTAACGAGGAAAAAGCTGTGAATTCATTTCGTCAGGTGCTACTTACAAGAGATCTGCTTCCAGATTCCCATGATGATTATCATGAAATGCTGAGGTAAATGAATTTGTCATAGAAGTTTCTTTTCTATTTGTGTGCTTTTTCTCTTTTAACTGCTCAATGTTATTGCTTTAGAGGTGTTAAATAAATGGAATATTATGGTCTATGTTGTTCATATCTTGTTAAATGTTGATTTATCTGCCAGAAGTGCAGTTTCTATTTTACCTTAATTGAGGAATATTAATCATGCAAAGTGCATCTAAAACATTGTCTGGAGTGGCATTTTGTAGCTTCTTCCTCAATAATTTACATGATTTTTCTTTCTTTGAAGTATTCTATATCTTTTCAATAGAGATCCCGATATTTGATTATTATTGATGTTCATTACAGAGATTCAGTAAATGCGCTATTAAAGGATTGTTCGTCTAAATTGCCATTCTTTGATGTTTGAAACCTTTTTTTCCTACAACTTTGGGCGAAAATTAAAATATGTATTTTTCTAGACATGTTGTTGTACAAAAGAAATATTTTTAGACTTGCAGTATATTAAAGGCTGGTGATGTTTTCATGCTGCAGGTTTCTGAAAGCCAGAAAGTTCGACATTGATAAAAAAGTCCAGATGTGGGCAGATATGTTGCATTGGAGGAAGGAGTATGGAGTAGATTCTATTTTACAGGTAAAGTTTGGTAATTGGTTGTTTACACCTTTTACTTTTTAAAGAAGCCATTGTATACTAATTGTTGCAGAAAGATTGAAGGAGCTTAGCAGAGTTTTGAACTAACAGCCACCCATAGTGTGTAATTCTAGAGAGGAGAAACCCTGCATATATCCCTTTTGGAAGATTTTCCAACATTATTTTTTTGATCATGAATCACTATAATCTTTCAATTAATGAATCATGAGTTTTGTGATAAATAATATGTAGGAATTTGTATATAAGGAGTATGAAGAGGTATAGTGTTATTATCCTCATGGCTACCATGGTGTGGACAAAGAGGGCCAACCAGTTTATATTGAAAGACTTGGCAAAGTTGAACCCAGCAAGTTGATGAGTGTCACGACAGTTGATCAATTTTTAAAATATCATGTTCAGGGATTTGAGAAAATGTTTAAAGAGAAATTCCCAGCATGTTCTATTGCAGCAAAGAGGCATATAGATAAAACAACAACAATACTTGATGTGCATGGAGTGGTAAATTCTATGCTTACAACAACATATCTGAATAATTAAAATAGCATCATGAAGAAGTCTAAACGTTTTATTACTTGGTATATTTTGCAGAATTGGGTTAGCTTTAGCAAAGTTGCACATGATCTTGTTATGCGTATGCAAAAAATTGATGGTGATAACTACCCTGAGGTAAGTAAATGTTATAAGAACCTGAATCTATCTTGATGAACAAATCATAGTTTATGCACTTCCTTTTTTCTTTTTTTCTTTTTTTTGGTTTAGTGATCTTTAAAGTGACATTCTCAACTTAAGAATTTGATTCTGAGATCTTTTAAGGAAAATTCTTAAAAGAAAGAAAGAAAAGTAAACAAGTTTATGTTTGTTTGTAAATGGAGAGGAAAAAGGAGGCAAGCTATTCATGACAGGGGAAGGTGAATTTAGTACTAAGTAGGCCTCTGTATGTGGGTGCTTCTGCATATTCTTTTCTTTTCCTCCAAAGTTCAGTTTTTATTTGTTTTTTCTTTTATTTCCTTATACATGCATATTATCATGCAATATGTTCACAGGGTGCATGCATGTACATGAACTCAACTGCATGTAGGATTTAGGTCTGGAACCTGAATTAGGGATACAAATTGCAATTGTGTTCAATGAACCCACAATGCCATCCTAACATACTTCCTACAAATACAATAATACAATGATAATACTTAAATCATAGCATGCTCTGTAACCCCTACTGCAAAAACAAGGTTGCCATAGGTAATTTAGGTATACAGTCATTGTGCACTTCTTAAGTTGCTCATTTTCTTTTCAGACATTAAACCAAATGTTCATTGTTAATGCTGGTAGTGGGTTCAAGCTACTATGGAATACTGCAAAAGGTTTTCTTGATCCAATGACCACAGCCAAAATACATGAATTTATCTATTTTTCTTTGTATCTTTTCTCTTTAGAAAGGAACAAGCATTGTATAAATGATTCATGCTGAATCTACATGTTTTAGGCAATAAGTTTCAGAGCAGACTGTTACAAATTATAGACACAAGGTTTGTGTTTATGTTTGTACTGCCCCAGTTAATTAAGGGCTTCTATGTCTATTATAATGCCTATCATGTGAGCATTCCTTTTTGTCTTTTTTTCAACAGCCAACTTCCAGATTTCCTCGGCGGCAGTTGTTCGTGCCCAAATGATGGAGGGTGTCTTAGATCTGATAAGGGACCTTGGAATGATCCTGACATTTTGAAAGTATGGTATTATTAGGATTATGTATCCCACACTTGTATGAAATCACATTTAAGAATTATTGCTCAATTGCACAGCTAATACTCCCTTGTTCTATTTACAGCTATTGCATTCTAGAGAAGCAATGAAGCTAACAAAGTTTGGAAGTTCTTCTGTTGCTGATGGGGTTGATGTGAAGTCATATGCCAGCAAGGTCACACATAAATTTAGTGCCACTGCAGTATTTTGTTGTACAATTCACAAGTCTTATTCATACTCTTTTGCATGATGTAAAGATTTACTGATAGGTTCTTTCTTCATAGGTTAAAAGCACTGGAATATCTGAACCTTTATCAGCGTCAGAAGTAAGATTGAATCCTTCAGCCTTCGTACAATCTGTTCCTTCTAGTGAAAAAGTGAGCTGAGTTTATATTTCCTTGTTTTTTGTTTTTATCTTTCTTAGTTTCTTATATATTTTATATGTTTTAGTTTTAAATCCTGAGCAGTTTTTCTTATATCCCAAACAAGAGGCTTTACTGACTGACTAGTGACTACTACACATTTTATACTTTTTTTAAAAGTATTTTGCTCATGCCATATTGAAAGGAAGTGAAACAAAGATTATGACTGATTTATGTTATGACATAGAGCTGACAATAATCTGACCTCTCCAGCTTGCTAATATCTAATCCTAGTGATTGGAGCCTTGACCAATCCAATGCAAATATTTTCTTGTACTTTTGAGAGTCTCATGTTTTTATAGGTTCATGGTCAAATCAAGTATCTTTAGTATCAGGTGTTGTGTTTTTCATACATTATGCCTTGCTTGAACAACTTTTGTAGGTGGAAATTATGCATTAGAGACTAGGAATTAATTTTGATGGTAACACAAAATGTTACTCACGCTCATCTGATAGGAGAGAAACACAGAGCTCTATCATGGAGAAATAATAAGGACATAACATCCTTTTATTTCTCCATTTCCCAGACTCTGTGAATGAAACTTACCTCTGGAATCTATTCCAGGAGTGGGGAAAAGTGTGGGAGGTGTTTATACCTCAATCAAAGAATAAACAGGGTCAACGTTATGGTTTTGTCCGCTTCAAAGGCGTGGAGGACGCAGGTTGGTTGGAGAGACAACTGGATAACAAAATCTACATAGAAGGGAAGAAGTTGT